>NC_044001.1:2962797-3122797 GCF_902150065.1 Myripristis murdjan | reverse complement strand
ACACTGATGTTGTTTCTTAAAGTCAACATGGTGTTATGTTTTCAGGACATCACCGGACCTCTGTCCAAAAGTGTGTATCTTACATAGCATCTGCTAGTTTACCCTTTTATTATAATAATAATAATAATTATTATTATTATTGTTTTTTGTTGATTTTATTATTTTTGTTTATTATTATTATTATTATTATCATTATTTTTGTTGATTTTATTATTTATTATTATTATTATTATTATATTTTATTTATTTATTATTAGGTTTTTTTTTCTTCTGTACGACAGTTCTACCATGTGCTCTGTTAGGAAATCTGACTTGACTTGAATGCGCGAAAACCTCTAACCATTCAGTTTATTTGCTGAACCAATCAGTTAATTAATCGATTATTCATTTGACAGAAAATTAATTGACATTTTAATAGTTTTATTCACGTATCAGTTAAAAAAAAAAAAAAAAAAAAAACATCGTCTGAGTCCAGTTTTATTAGGATGCAAAGATCTTTATGAAATGAATACTTTTTTTTCTTTTTTTTTTTTTGCTGTTGGTCACGCTAAGGAAAACATCTGAAAACATCACTTTAGACTGTGATCACTTCCCACACGCTTTACGCTCGTATTGATTAGTGATTAATGGAAACTGACGGATTAATAACTCATAGATTAATAGACTGCAGCACGACTGTAAATACACACCCTGCCCACTCACCGAGCCAGCAGTGTGGGCTGTGTGTCTTCAATTCTGCTGACTGCTGGAGTGCACGTGCACACAGACACACACACACATGCACACGCACGCGCGCACACACACACACGCACACAGCAGGTTGAATGGGCTGCTGATTAGTCTGAGGTCGTTTAGCGAGTTCTGCTTTCCCCACATTTCTGTTAAATTAAGAGCTGAGAGCAGCCCGGCTGTTATGACTCACCTGAGTTCACACACACACACACACACACACACACACACATACACACATATACATTCACACACTCACGCACACTCAACACTTGATATGGTTTATTTGCATCTATTAAATTTGAATTTACATAATATTGTCTCTGCTTGACTACTTATTACTGCAGGGATATGTACACACACACAGGCACACCCACACCCACACACACACACACACACACACACAGGCATACAGGCACACCCACATACGGGCTGTAGTTGTGCTGTGCTGCTGCAAGGTCATTCACACTGCAGTATGTGTGCCTGTGTGTGTGTGTGTGTGTGTGTGTGTGTGTGTGTGTGTGTGTGTGTCCATTCGTCCCCAAGGCCAGAACAGACATTACAGCCCTAATTAGAGGCTCAGTCTCCATATGTGCTGGTCTGAGATCAGCTGTATCAACAGCAGTATAAACTCCTGGCTCATTAGCACTTAAAGCTTCATGAATATTGTTTTTAAAATTATTTTTGTTGAAGTCTCTGTTCCTGGAACAGCCGGGACAGATGTGCCCCTGAGCAAGGCATTCTCTGGGTGTAGAAACTTGCTCCATTTAAAATCACACGTTCATCATTCATCAGTCATTTTATCTTTTCATTGTTGATATAAAACTTTCAAATTAATGACAAATCACGTGCAAATCGATGCCTTCAAATCGCTCCTTTTGTCTGAACAGCAGCCAATTTATTTTTATTTTAATTTTGATTTTGTAATAAGTCCCACACAAAGCTGGAACTGGTAAAACTTCCTGCTTTTGTTCCCAGAAAAGGGAGTCAAACTCTCTGTCACGGTTTCTGTCGGTGTCTCCTTTTCAATTCAGAATCAAAATCAGAATCAGAAATACTTTATTGATCCTTGAGGGGAAACTGGGTCAGTTGCAGTTGCTCAAATTCTGAAGAGAACGGTTAAATTACAAAAAAAAAAAGAAATAAAGATATAAAATATGCGCAAAAATAAGTATGTGCATTAAGTCTAAATATGGGCATTAATAAATAAGAAATTGAGCATATGTAAAAAAGTACATCTGTACACACCGTATATACAGGGATATTGCACTGTTGAATATTAATAATAATTAATTAACAATTAGCTGTTGTTTTTTAAACTTGTTTTAGGTGATATTTGTGTCATTGTTGTGTTGTGATGTTTTATTCAGCGACACCAAAGTCAAACGTTGTGCCTCGGCTGGACGTGAAAGTCGTATTTTTCCTCTTAACACACTTTCACTTGCCGCTTTATGCTGTTTTTGATTTCTTTTCTTTTTTCTTTTAAAGCATTTTCTGAGTTTCTGTCTCATCTTTTATGTCCTTTACACTCCCTCAACTTTACGCCTTTCGTGAAAAGTGTTTCTGTTGCCTCATGAATGGAGTGCGGTGTTATGTTTTTACTGAAAATGTGTGTGTTTCTCGCAGGGCTGACAACAGAGGGCCTGTATCGAGTCAGCGGGAACAAGACGGACCAGGACAACATCCAGAAACAGTTTGATCAAGGTAACACACACACACACACACACACACTCACACACACACACATTTCAGCAGCACACCATCATAAATATAAACTCTGCTACCTGGAAACTTGAAAACGCAGCTCTGGCGTAACTCGATATTGAAAGCCAGACCGGTGTTTCCAATTATTTCCACACATCGTGATTCTAAATTACTCCGCTGCCGACTTAAATCTTTCAGTTTAGGGACTCGCGAGCGGCTCCGCAAACATGTTACCAATCGAAAACTGACTTTGTGTGATGTGTGTAATAAATATAACTTTTTTTTTCTCATCCACGGGCCGCAGCAGACGAATGAATCCAATATTCAGCGGGCACTGTAAGCACTTTTAAACAGAAAAATATGTGTTTTTGGAGCAGGAAAGCAGCTCCAGATGACGGCTGGTTACCTGCCAAAGTGGCTGTTAGGATAAATAAACTCAGCGGCGTTGGTTCGGTCGGTCGGTTGGCGGCTGCTTGTAATTCTGCAGCCGGGTGATAAAACAGCGAGAAGAGGACCGAGATGAGACGTTTAATAAGCCCCTCCGTTTATTTTTTGCAGCCTTGCATGCATAAATTATTGATTCTGTCTTTTTTTCCACCCGTTCTCCCCCTTCTCTTACTGTGTTTTATCAGTTTTTTATCACTTTGTTTTACCACTGTGCAAATTACAAAAAGAACCATGAATCTCATTAAATACTAATAACTCCCTGAATAGGCTGAATATGAAGAGTTTTGCTGCAGCAGGAAGATATGAACCGCTTGGAAAAAACAACACGTACGCTTATAAAAATGATTCAGGGTGCAAAATGAAGGCAGATGGCGGTTGGTTTTTTTAATAAGAACAGGTAAGTTAAGGGAAAAATCCCCTCGAAAACACTTTAACTCCGTTAATCCACCTCGCTTAACACAGCTACCGGCCATGTACTTTGCATTTCTGGGTTGTTTTCTTTCTCATTTGTTGAGGGTTTTTTTTTAATTTTATTTTTATTTTTATTTTTTGTGTGTGTGTGTTTGTTTGTCTTTCCTGCTGCTTACTTCCAGCAGGAAGTAACTTGAGGGAAACAAGAAAAGGAAGCAGAAGTGAACAGAATGGGGATGAGAGTTGATGGTTATTATGCAGATGAAACGTCAGTCTAACAGCCAATCGCAAAGCTCTACCATGGCTGGCACAGCTAACATACTAAGTTATAATATTGTGCTATAATAAAAAATATATATACTGTATGTAGGAGATGTAGGGGCGGGGGGTCTTCAGGGGGAAATAAAAGGTCAGCAGTAGAAGCTAAATTTAAGAGGTAAACATCATCCGGAAGCTGGGAACCTGAAGATTAATTTGAGATGCAGCTCAGCTTTGTTTGTGAAGTTATTACAGTGATAAATCTGTAATAAACACTGTGTTTTGGTTAATTTTTTTTTATTTATTTAGAGTGTATAAGGGGTAGACCATTATGATTCAAGCATGTGATGGGCATTCCCAAGTTCAGTTATGTGTCATAAGTTGTTGCAACAATTTTTATGTTATGGTACAAAATTTAACCATTTTTGACCACTGGAGAATCTATATCTCACTCTCTAGTTTGTGTGTGTAAAGTTTGATGAGGCTGTGATTCTCCTAGAGGTCACTAGAGGTCATTTTCTACAGCGACGTCCAGTGTGACAAAAGTCTCTGCCTGCAGTGAAATGGCTGCTATGGGGGCCAACATCATCACACAGGAATCAAATGTGGCTCATTGAATCCACAAGAGTCTCAGCTTTCCAGTCAAAGCAACTGATGCAGCTCCAAGACTGTTTAGGCCCCAGTCTGCACACACACACCATTTTACAACAGGCCACAAGAACACATGTGGACTGCAGGCTTTGGGGCCCAAACTGCATGGGATTAGCAGAAGGTGGGCGTGTCTGCAAAGGGGAGAGAACCCATTTTCATTCACACAGCTGGAGGTCAGAGGTCAAAAATCAATCGTTTCCTTTGTTTGTTTAGTTGGCCGGGAGGTAAGGGGTTAATATTGATTTTATTTGTATTTCGGGGCCACACTGATGTAAGGTGCTTGTGAGATAAGTCAAATCCATAGTCATTTCTTTTGTAATATTAGTTTATATTAGATTTTTAGAAAGCCGTGGAGGAGAAAACTAGATGATCTGTATCCCATAAATGTTTAAAAAAAAAGAGGAGGATTTGAATTTGGCCTTTGTTGAATGTTATAAACCGACGCACCAAAATTATGGAATTCCCCTCCCAAGGCTATAAGAGATGCAGGCTCTGTTATTATCATTATTATTTTTTTTTTGTTTTGTTTTTGTTTAAACCACAATTGAAAACTTATTTCCTTTATTTTATTCTCTTCTACTGTGTTGTTACACACTTTATCGTTTTTATGCCTTTCTTTGATTTACATTTTTATGTCTTCCTTTGTTTCTTCGTATTTTACTGTTTCTGTATTTTAATTTGTTTTATCTCCGTCTTTTATGTATCTTATTGACATTTGTTTTACTGCCTCTACTCTTGTTTCAGTTTTATCACGCAGCATTTGCAGCATTTTACACTCTTGTTTTCTCACTTTATTTTAATGCACTTTGAGCTGCAGTCTGTATGAAAGGTGCCTATATAAAGTATAATTATCATTACTGTTATTATTATTATTATTATTATTATAGGATGCTCCTCCAGAGTGCAGTGGAGCATCGAGACATTTTGGGGTTTGAATATTGAGAATCGACTCTTATTGTTTTCTCTTCACCGTCTGCATGGGAAAGGCATCATGGGAAATGCAGGAAACGGCTGACGGAGGTCGGAGCAGATGCGAGGCGGAGTGGGAGGATCCTCAGCGATTTTGACCGAATGGATCCTGGAGATTTTAGCGATATTGATCAGTGGCATTGATTTTGTTAATAAATGCGATCAGACTGCAGGGTTTTGCTCATAAACTCCTCGTATGATCCATAAACCGAGCGGCCGGGGTCAAACAGGTCACGGCGCTTTTTCCCCCAAGAATTTAATTATTGTGTTTTTCTCCCAGGAGACGCCCTGCTCTGCTGCTCCTCCTCCTCCTTCCTCCTCTCCTCGTTTCCTCTCCTCGTTTCCTCTCCTCTCATCTCACCATCCTCCTGCTCCTCTTTCTCTCCTTTTCTCTGCTAATCTCCCCATCCCATCACTGCTCCTGCTTGCTCCTCTTCTCTCCACTTCTTTTCCCTCTCCGTTTCTCCTCCTGCCCTCTCCTCCTCCTTCATCTTTTCTCCTTGTCTATCCTCTCTTTCTCTTCCGTCTCCTCTCTTTTGTCCCTCGTTTTGTTTCTCCTCTCCTCTGTCCTTGCCTGATACTTCCTCCTTTTTTCCTACCTCACGCCCCTCATCTCTCCTCCCTTGCTCCCTCGTTTTCTCTCCTCCCTGCTCCTCTTCTCTTTTATCCACATCTCGTCCTTCTTTTTTCTGCTTATCTCCATCTAACGACTGTTTTATCTCATGCCTCCTCTCTGTTCCTCTGTTTCTCTCTCCTTTTACAGCATCCTGTCCTCGCTCACTTTTTCTCTCCTCCTCTCCGTTTTCTATTCTCACTTCATCTCTTGTCTTTCTCTCCATCCTCCATCGCTGCTTGTTCCCATGGGCCTTGAAAATCCTTGAGGGTTTGTGGTTCCTGAAGCAAAACAGACAAAATTAGGCCTTTAAAGCTTTTGAAAATAAATGCATGGCCTTGAATGCCTTTTTTTTTTTTTCTCTCGTTCATTAGAAAAGCGCCGAATTCGTCAGGCTGCCTCAGCACTTTACATCCTGCTACAAGTGTTGATACAGCAGCAGTTTCATTTCTTTAATTAAAAGATTTTCTTCCACTTCTTACCAGTGTCATTTCAGTCCAAACAAAAAGTCATCGAGAAGGTTGTGAATTTGATAATCAAGTGAGAGGGAGAACTTTTTAATTTTTCTCTCCTCCTCCTCCTCCTCCTCCTGGTCTTCTGGTCATCGTCGTGTGCTACGGCGGCGTTTCTTCCTGTTTCCTCTTAAACCGAGCTGCTAACGGATCGATTTCTAAACCTGTTTTTCCTGGGCTAATAGTGGAGCTGATGCCGGTTTGATCAGTGTGTAAAATGGGAAGCCGCAGAAAAGGTGGATTAATCCCAGCGGCTGTGATGTCCTGCAGACTGAGCCGATGTCGCCGACGTTTGTTCTGCACAAAGCAAAGGAAAGATGCACCGGCGTTTTCCTCCCAGAGACTCAAACCGGCCCGGGACGGCTGGAGCCGACCGACCCGCCGAGCTCCTCCCTGCTCCTGAGCAGGATAAATGAAAATAGATGAAGAGTAACGTGATGCTCATGTAGGACGGTGTGCCGCGTTTCGCTGGATAACGTGGCGAAAGAGGACAGAGATTCCCTCCGTTTTAATTCGATTTGCACAGATGCACATTTGAGTTCATGAGGCGTTTTAGTTCAGTTCCGAAAAACTCCTCCTTGTTCAAAATTATTGTGCCTTTTCCAGGATGTTTTTTTTTTTCTTCTTCGGTTGCAGATATCGTAATGCATCATAGCTGATATTCTTACAATATCAGTACAGTGATATCATTGTTTTCGCGGGTAAAATGGCGTCATAGTGCCATCGTATCGCCCACCGCCACATGTGAAACAGGTTCAAAAATGGGTCATATCTTGTGCATTCAATATCAAACTCTCTCTCCCCCTCTCTCTCTCTCTCTCTCTCTCTCTCTCAGATCACAGTATAGACTTCGTGGTGATGGACGTGGCGGTGAACGCCGTCGCCGGAGCGCTGAAGGCTTTCTTCGCCGACCTGCCCGACCCGCTGATCCCGTACAGCCTGCACCCCGAGCTGGTGGAGGCCGCAAGTAAGACACACACACACACACACACACACACACGCACACACACACTGTCAACTTCCTGCCTGTTGTAGCTGACATCCTCAGTGCAGGAAAAGTTTAAATAGGTTACACACACACACATACACACACATACATACACATGCATGCTCTGTCACATCATACACTCTTAAGAGGCTTTTTCCAGCCCCAGGATACCTGCTCACTGTCATACATCTGCTGTGTGTGTGTGTGTGTGTGTGTGTGTGTGTGTGTGTGTGTGTGTTGTATATTTGTGATGCTGAGTTCTAAACCCACCAGGCTGACGACAGCAGATTAATAAGCTAAAAATACCGCACAAACACACACACTTTTATGAGTTTCTGAGAGGCAGAGAGCAAAATGAAGATAGAGCGAGGAGCAGAGAGAGATAAAGAATGACTCTCTCTCTCTTTCTTCTCTCCCTCTCTCTCTCTCTCTCTCTCTCTCTCCCTCGTCAGTTATTAATCACCTGTCAGTCAAACATCGTGGGCGGGGCTTTGGGTTTCCTGTTGATGGAGTTTGTTGACACCTCGTTAAAAATATTCTGCCTCAGGAGCCCGTTATGTGCAAAAGGTTTAAGTGAATTCAGACAAGAAGGAAACGTCACCGCGAGGGTAGAATCTCACCGATCAGGTCGCTGGTTTCCACGGTAACCGAGCCTCTCGTAACGCCACCTAACGTGATGTCGCTAACTTATGCGCTGTCCTGCATAACAGTGGGTGAACTGTCCCTTTAAGTTGTTTTCCAAAAACAAAAGCTGGCTGGAGAGAAATAAATTAAAGTGTTAGGACCATAAATTTGCGACTTTATAATTTCAGAATTTTCAAGTTTTCGTCTCATAAATTTAACACTTTGATCTCAGAGAATATCTGATTTTTTTCTCAGAAATTTACCACCTAAATCCCAGAATTTCCAAGTTTTTTCTTGTGAATTTTGCAACTTTATAATTTCAGAATTTCAGAGTTTATTTCTCGCACAGTTTTTCTCGCCCGGCTCTGTATTTCTTTATTTCCTCCCTACAATATAATCCTATAAAGTTATAAAGTTACATAAGTTTTTTTTTTTCTACATCTTACTTGATGCTGCCAGACTCTGTGGGATTTCTAATCCGCCTGAGGAGCTGCTGTGTATGTTTCCTTTAAAATCGTCCAAAACAAATGAACTTCCTGCTTGAATGAGACTTTCCTAAAGCCTAAATTTTTTGTACTTCCTACGAGGCAGTGCCGCTTAAACAGGAAGCCTCCCCTGCTGTTCAGGACAGAAAAGCTGCGTCTGGATCAGCCATGGAGAGGATCTCCGCTAAGACGAAAATGCAGGAGATTATTATTACGTAAATCCAGTAATCTGATTGGTCGGCGGTGCCCCAGCTGTGCCGATAATTGAACCATATTTGAATTATCGCTCATTATTTCGCTCTTAATGGCAAACAGCAGGGGCCAAATATATAAAGTCTGTGTTTTTATGCATTTTATATGTGATGTATGTGACTTTATAGGAAGGTTAGGATGTATTTTAGTACACATGCACTAATACAGCTTCATATAAAAGCCATAGTGCCATAATAAATGTGTACTAGAGGATTTTGAAAAGGTGTTTTCACGTTCTGCATCATGTAAAATGTAAGAAAATAGAAGAAAAAAGATTTAATGAGGGAGACGGGGCTTTATTTGCATGTGTGCAAACATTTTTCTCACTTAAGTCGCCTGCCATTACTCATGTCAGTATTTCATTTCTCCTGTGAAAACTTAATTTCACGTGCAAAGCAACAACGTGCAGGTGAAAACTCAGTTTCACATGAAAAAATTGGAATTTTAATTTAATGTGTTCATGTCCAAAAAGCATGTGAGCTTTTCTTTTTTTTTTTTGGTCGGGGTCATCTCATCTTATTACTTTTTCACACATGTGTACATGGCGGATTCTTCTCAGCTGCTGTGTTCTCATATTTTACAGATTTTCATCAGTTGTTTTTGCTCCAGTTCCTCCCGTCTGAGCTCAGGACGTTCCGTATTTTCTCAGATTGAATCGTCGTCTCGTTCACGCGTCAGGCTCTGCCGTTGAGTCTGTCATCCGTCGATGTTTTCTGCTGTGTCCTTGTCTAATTTTTATCCACATTATCTATATTTCATCCTTGTGTTTGCTGCAGCGGCGGCCTGATTTCCTGACAGGATCATTAAAGTTTCATCTGATCCGATCCTAACGGCAAACTCTTGAGTTTCACTGCTGCATTGTGGGTAACCGCTTTGAAGCGCAGACAGCAGCAGACTGATATATCATAAAAGAGGATTACGGCGTTACATTGGCCCGGTGGTAAAAGGTTTCTCTCTGATATTACGACCAGACGGCGGGGTGTGACACTGTGGATTAGTGACCTTTGACCTCTTATGGCCATTAGAGGGTCAAAGTCTCCCGCTGCTGCCTTGTTAAGATGATTTATAGCCGCCGGGTGGATAAATCTGTGTGTATGCAGCCATAAATTTTGTATGCGTCTAAAAATACACCAGGCTTCCCACTGGAGCTGGAATTTCTGGAATATCCTGGAATTTAGAGCCGTGTCTCCCGAACTGGGAAGCTCAGAAACCAGAAACTGTGAATCTTAAAAGCCTTTGTTTCATTCAAATCGTCAATAACGGACTGATTAATTCCCAGGGGAATATCAGGGAATATCAGGGAATTTCCAAATTTACAGGAACACAGCAGGATGCGTTTTCCGACTGTGTCTGGCACATTTGTTGCACATTAGTCGGTGGTTTTTCCTCTCAGCTGGAGCCGAAACCCGACTGGAAAACAACACAACAACATCAGGAAGGACAAATTTTTTTTTTGTTTGTTTCGTTTTTTTGTCGTCAAAACACAACAATTTAGTCCTCTAAAATCCTGGAGTTTGACAGCAGGAGCAGAATTTACATTTTCAAATAAAACATCAGTGATGTTACAGAATTTAACCCCAGGAAACCCACAAGCCCATCGACAAGCTTTTATTTTGAAATGTCGCTTTTTCAAAAATATTATTAAAGAAAAAAATTCTACTTGGGCAGATGAAAATGCAATTACTTAGACGAAAAATATTCTAAAAATATTCTTAAAATAATTTGAAAAATTACTCCTTGCCGTTATCAACTAAAAAGCCAACAAAAAAGCAAGCAGTTTTTTAAATTGATGATTTATTTTAGTTTTTAGGCGATTAAAGCCTTAAAGATCCATATCCAGAAGAAGTAAACAGGTGTTTTAAACCTGAGGGATTTTTTTTCAAATTTCCAGTCTGCTGACAGTGATAATAATTCAGGTAATTTCACAATAAGAGCTCCTCTGTTAAACTTGGAAACTTTCAAACGTAATTTTCATTGCACTGCACCTTTAAATCGTTCATGCTCTCAGCCCGTTCTGCTCTAAGTCTGTATGTTAATGTCGTAGCCGCTTTGTCAGCTGCTGAAATCTTATTAAATCCATACGACTGTACACAAATCTGCTATTTATTTATTTATTCGCTCTCATAAAACACTTGTTTGGTTTGAGCAGTGTTGAGCAACAGCTGATGTTGGCCGGCGTGTTTTCTCCTCTAGGCTCAGAGCTTGCATGCTTGTGTGTGTGTGTGTGTGCATGTGTGTGTGTGTGTGTGTGTGTGCGTGTGGACAGTGTGGGAGTTGCTCTTGGCAGCATCACAGCCTTTTGTTTTCCAGAGAGTATAATTTCCGTTCCCAGGAGGAAGAGATGGAGAGAGAGAGCGTGTGTGTAAACTGCCTCCTGTGTTTTCTTTCCCCCTGCGTGCTTGTGTGTGTGTGTGTGTGTGTGTGTGTGTGTCAGAAATCGTGGACTACATGGAGCGTCTGCAGGTGCTGAGGGAGATCGTGAACAAGTTTCCTCCTGTCAACTACCTGGTCTTCAAATACATCATCACACACCTCAACAGGTGAGACACACACCCCGCAAGCTCATGCACACACACGCACACACACTCTAAGCTCAGATATCATATGCACACGCACACACACTCCACAGCCAAGTGTATGCGTGTGTGTGTGTGTGTGTGCAAGAGATAAATCCGGCTAAACGCTCCGACATGCAAATGAAAGTGTGGATGTGACAGTGAGGGGAGAGGAGGGATGAAGCGACCAGTCGGTAAACCAGTCTGCACAGAGAGGTGGGAGGAAGCCGCCTCGCTGTAACCAGGCAGATTACGGCGACACATCCGCCGTGCAAATTCCTCCTCCTCGCTAAATAGTTCCCAGTTTGCCGTTCTCATGGTGGAGGGGAAGCTTGCTAATCGCTGTGAACATGCAAACAGCTGCAGCGACAGCAGCTCCCATCCATGCAGACTGTAAATTAAGAAAACGGAGTTCACGAGATCTGAGACCAAAAACCGAAATTACAGAGACGACTGTCGGTGCTTTCATGAGATTTGAACACACAACAGTAATGTGGATGTGATGACCAAGCGGGAAAATAATAAGACGCCTACAACAGTCTAATAAGTTCAGAAAACTGCCTCCTCTTTGCTGTGATGCGGCCTTTAAAACCCGGAAAAGACAAACTTGCGTCATATCACCGTATTAAAACATCCAGAGCCCCAGATCAGATCATCATATCCATCACAGATGCACCGATAGCGTTTTTTAAACTTTGAACTGGCTCTTGTGGCTCGTTTGCAGGAGGCCCTCCGTCTAAGCGCCTCCTGTCCTCTCCATCTTTTCCCAGCTTCGTTTCCCAGCTAGCCTTCACGTTCAAGCTGCGAATGCGTGCTCCCTCTCTCTCCTGCGCTGCTTACGACATTTAAAAATCGGAAATATACTGTACTGTAGGTCTGTTTCATGTTTTAAATCTTGCTGTTATTATCTGAAAACACATATTTTCAAAATCCCCTGATATATTTGTGATTTATTCTCATATTTTTCTATTTTCAAATTTCTCTCATGTACCCCCTGTAGTACCTCTGTTTATCACTAGGGGCACACGTACCCCCAGTTGAGAAATGCAGCCTTATATCAATATCATGTCAATATAATATCTGTATAAAGCCCAGCTTCAAGTCGTACCGAGCACTAGCCTCCATCAAGTCGATGATTCAAGTCATTTATCACTTCTTTCCTTTGACTTTCTTCTGTTTTTTTTTTGTTTTTTTTTTAAGACAGTGTGTGTTTCAACACCATAATAAAGCAGATCAGATGTAGCCTGTTTGTGTTACAGTGTTGCCATAGTGATAAGGTGGCGTTGCTGCTTAATGATTTAATCGTTTACATTCTTCTCAGGTTTTTCAGTTTTAAGAGCTTCCTGAAACCAAAAGTGGACCATAATTCACATTTTATAGATTTTAGCACTCTGTTGCATTTAATTATGGCCGAGTATGATTGCTTTCATTACTGTTAACATGGTCTGTCAACTTTGAAACTAGTGCAAATGCTCCTTTAATTGACGTAACGATGTAAAATAAAGTAGTAAATTAATCAATCAATCAACAAATAGCAGAATCATCAATACTGAACGGCTGAATCTGATTTCACTGAGGGGATTCTGAGTCGAGTACCGTCTTATCGTCCTTTTTCCCTTTATCGTCGCTGCCGTCCCATCACAAATCAAAACGCCCACTTCCTGCCTGCCGCCGCTGTTAGAAACTGTGCTGTTACCGTGGCAACAAATCATCTTCCCATGTGTCGCAGCCCAGGTCGCGATCGGCACCGTTTTGCGTGACAGCACCATCCAGCATTCGTCCAATCAGATTCAGCCGAGCGGATTGATGAGGGCTGATCTGCTGAGTTTGACGCCTGGAAACAGGAGGCGTGTCTCTCCGGCGCGACGCGGCAGCGGGTTCAAACAAACGCGGCTCGTCTGAAGCTCTGCCGCCTTTCATGTGACGAGCGGAGAAAGTTTGCTTGGCGCTGAAACGACTTGTGTTTCTGACTGTAATGAAAGGCCTGAAATATGTTTTGAGGGAAACTGTGCTCCAGATGGCAGAGTTGATCCTTAAAGCCTGGGAAAACAGCCGTGTAGTTTGTCAGTGTGACAGCACGGTTTGTGAATTACTGTTGTGTTTGACGCGGAGTGATGTGTGGATGTTGTTTTTCTGGCTGAAACGAATTAGTCGACTCAAAATAACATCATTAAATCTTTTCTGCTCCTGCGTTTTCCCCGCGCCGAGTGAGCAGACTTCACGACAGCCGACTCTCACCTGTTAATATGACGAGATAAGCTTTATATTATTAATCAGTCGTGTCTCTTTACAGCCTCCGTCTTATCTCTTCACAGCACTTGTAGTTTGACGGATGAAATATTAATGAATCATGTCTGTATCTTTCCCTCAGCGAACACTTGTGTGAAGAGAATTGTCTCACATTGTTAATTCTCCAAAAACATTATATTGTATTATTATTTATTACTATACATCTTTATATTTGACATCAAAATCCTTTCAAGTTTTCCTTCTTTGAAAATATGTTTTTAGCCGTGACTTGGTGGCGCACCCGTCGCCACATAAAACGTCCAACCAGCGCTGATTTTGAATCTTTGAAATAAAGATTTTTCAACCTCTGAACACTTTTGATCTTCAGAAATACAGCAAATTATGGAAGGAAGACATCAAATTAAAATGTCGTTGCCTCATTAATTTAACTCAACGATTTTTTAATTAAATTTAAAACACCTTTAATTAATATTTTAATTGATCATTTTCAGGTAATTTTTCTTTTCTGGTAATTATCTTGTATTTTCCCTCCAGTGTTCTGATAATTTTTTTGCCAATTTGCTAATTGCCTTTTTCATGACATTTTATATTGTAATAATAATGATGATAATAATAACACAATTTTTATTATTTAGTTATTGTGATGATTATTATTATTGTTGTTTAAAAGTTTAACGGGAGTGCTGTGCTAGTTTCTCTTTTTAATGATTAATCACATCGAGGAGCCTCATTGTGAACTGAGCGTATTGAGTTTTATTTTCTAGTTGTGTTTTTCCTGACGTCTCTGAGAGAAATCAGGTGAATCTGCTTCGGGTTCAGAGGTTTAACCGTCTCCTCGCCGTGTTTCCTCCTCAGGGTGAGCCAGCAGAGCAAGACCACGCTGATGACGGCCGACAACCTGTCCATCTGCTTCTGGCCGACGCTGATGCGGCCCGACTTCGAGAACAAGGACACGCTGTCGACCACCAAGCTGAACCAGGCCGTCATCGAGTCCTTCATCCTGCAGAGCGACTACTTCTTCTACGGCGGCGAGGTGGCCGAGAGCTCCAGCAGCGAGGGGACGCCGCCGCCGCACTGCCACAACATGGTGGAGGCTCTGCTGCCGCTGCAGCTGCCGCCGCCCCTGCAGCCGCAGCAGATCCAGCACACCCTGCAGCCCGACCCGCTCTTATAGGACGGCGAGCGAGAGGGACACCGGAACGCCGCCCAGATCTCGGTCTTCACTACGGGACGTCGCTCGGAGGTCCTGATCTGTTCTGCGAAACCTGGTTGGCTGGTAAAAA
Source organism: Myripristis murdjan (assembly GCF_902150065.1). Lineage (NCBI taxonomy): Eukaryota > Metazoa > Chordata > Actinopteri > Holocentriformes > Holocentridae > Myripristis > Myripristis murdjan. The sequence continues at coordinate 3,108,066 of NC_044001.1, read as the reverse complement.
CAATAAAACTGAACCTGGACGGTGAATTTTGTGGAAACCTTGTGGCTTGAACATCAACCTGGCTCACTGTCGGATTCGCCGCCGAGTGACATCATCGAATTGACTCAAACGTGGCAGACAAGTTTTAGGGAGCGATGTCTTGCTCAAAGACATGTGGGCAGTTAACAGGATCAAACCTGCGACCTTTTGGATCTCAGGCAGCCTCTGTCTCCACCAGGCCGCCCTGCCGCCGCCCAGCCAGAGAATTATTAATTGAAACCCCCTCCCTCCGCCCCCGCCCCGCCCCGCCCCCCCCATCCTGTCGGTGTGAGATTGACTGATGGCTGTGAGAATAAATCCTGGATTAGAGAATTACAATCGATGCCACTTTCCTGAATCAGTTTGGATTTGCGTTGACAAACGAGCCGTCTCACGCGGACGCAGACGGCCGGCGAGCGGCGGTTTGGATCAGATCGGATTCGATTCACGTTTCTGGCGCACGCATGGAAACACTAATCGCTCAGCAGGGGATTCTGGGACGTGGGCGGGGCTCAGAGAGTTCATAAAGTAGCCTCCTCTCCTGTCCCAATGGAATAGCACACTGGGGTAAAGCAAACCCCAATAACCCCCCCCACCACCACCACTACAATGCGCAACAGGCCCCGCCCTCCTGCTTCAGGCCCCACCCCTCCTGTCTCAGGCCCCGCCCCCTGCCCCCTCTGCTGCTCCCGGCCAGGAGAGAAGTGCAACGTCACCATGACTGCAACGCCCCCTGACTGACTGTTTAACCGACTGATTAGCTGGTTTACTGACTAACTCGTTAGCTGATTGGCTGGCTGATCCACTGACCTGTCAGCTGATTGGTCAGTCGTTTCAAAGACCCTCATTAAATACTTAAATACGTTTTTCCTGCTCAATTTTTATGCATTTCCTGTTGAAGCAGGACGTTTGGGGGTGGGACATAACCTGTGGAGCTATCACTCAAAAGCATAAACCAATCGGAGACCACTTTTATTCGACCGGTGGGGGGGTGGGCGGGACTTCAAAAATCTGAAGGTTTTCATTGGTTGAAATTTTCCTTTTACACCTCCCGGTGCAGTATGAGGTCACCGCTCGTTTCCAGGAAGCGAAAGCAGCGGGAGTTGATTGGATGGGGACTTGAACGACTGACTCGTGATCTGATTGGTTAGCGGGGTCATAACCAGCTCGTTAGCCATCTGTCTGATTGACCAATCAGGTGACAGGATGGCTTAATGACTGAATGGACTCGTCAGCACAGAAAACCGTTTCTTCCTCCCGCGCCGCCCTTCGACCCCTGACCTCTGACCTGCCGGTGACCTCGCCGCGAGGAGGGGGCGGGGCCAGAGCCTTTCTTCCAGCCGCGCCCGCAGCAGAGACGTCGAGGCGGGCGGACACAGCACGGATTTGCTAACTCGACACCACGCAAACACAAAAAGGAACAAAAATATATTTATACTAGCGAGTTATTTTTCAGGGGGGGGAGGGGGGCGTCGCTCTTCTTATAAATAAGAAATGACTGTTGAATAGAGAAAAAAAAAATAAAATGAAATAACGCCCCCGACACGTCAAGTCAACGTGAACTTTGAACTCGATGCACGATTTGTTTCCGAGCTCCCGCGCGCCAATTCATTTCTGTGTTTTCTTTCAGTTTGCTTAGTTTATTTTTTTATCATTTTTTTTCTTTGTTTGTTTTCTTTTTCTCTGCAATCTTTTTTTTTTTTTAATGAGTCAGATTTTTACCTGGGGTGTGTGTTCGTGCGTGTGTGTGTGTGTGTGTCTGTACTTGTGCGTGAGCCGATCTGTGGTCTCTACTCTGTGTTCCCGCCTTCTCCGGAGACGAAGTGGGAGGAAAAGGAATTTAAAAAGTGAAAAATGACGAACTCGACGCGAAGAGGCGAAATCCGATTCGACGACTGCAAACTGTCTCTTTCTCCTTTTCCTGATGCAATTACTGACCCTATGAAAATTCCCCCCACCGATGATGATGATGATGATGATGGCACATTTGCGAGGAAACCACTACACTGCAATGCATCCTGGGTATCCGTCTCGGTGGAGGCGGAGGCGGCGGCGGCGGCGCGTCCCGCAGCTCCTGCACCTTTACAGAAGACGCTTCCTGACATTTTTTCCCCTCCTTTTTGTTTTTTTTTTAATTGTTTTTCTTCTTCTGTTTGTTTGTTGGAACTAAACTTTGCATGTCTCTGTTTTGCCGCTTAGTGACACACACACAGAAAAAAAAAACAAACTGTAAAGGAGAAAAAAAAAAAAAAAAACAAAGACTTTGAAATACTTAATGAGCTCGAGGCGAGCCGCCCTCGTTCACATCTCTAACTTTGGTTAAGGGGAACATTTGCAAATTTCCTCCATTTGTTTCTTCTTTTTTTTTTTTTTTTTTTTTTTTTTTATTTGTTTCCGTCATGCCAGATGTCAACTCTTAATATCATATTTTTGGTTATATGTCGAATAGTTTCCCTAAATAGAGGAAAGAAGTATATATAAGTATATATATATAAATTTATCAGCAGCTGACGTTGCTGATTTAGCGAAATGCCGCTGGGTACTGGACTGTATAATCCTGTCAAAAGCTATAATCATATTTCTTTGTGGTTCTGATGGTGTAACTGAAACCATTTTTTTTTTCTAAATGGGGGAGGGTGGGTTGAAGTTAAAGTCTGGAGGATTTAATTTCCTCCTTGGCCCGTCTGGGGAAAAAAATAAAATAAAATAAAATAAAAAAATAAAACCCTCATTGCTTCCTTTGGCACTTTGAGAAGGAACAATTGTGGTGGAACTGGTTTCGTCTGAGTTTACACAAGAATCACAAATCTGGTTTTGGTCACATTTCACTCCAGCCGTGAAAAAGGAAAAAGGCTCTGGTCTGTGTGTGTGTGTGTGTGTGTGTGCATGGTTGCACTGTCAAAAACTCATAAACTCACACAAATCAGAGACTCCCTCGTTAAATACAAATGATTCAGCTTTATCAGAAAACGTTTTAACCCCGTCTCGACTGGATTTCTTGATCAAATCTGAGTCGAAAAAAAAACTCCTCTTGTGTAAACTCGGCTGTGGAAAGCCAAACAAAGTGAAGTGTGTGTGTGTGTGTGTGAGTGAGTGTGTGTGTGTGTAAATCCACGTTTCAGGGCTGCAGTCCTGATGCTGAGACGGTGAATGTGGTTCAGTTTCGGGGTTCAGCCACCAGCCAGTGAGACCGTTGTGTTTTTTATTTTTTATTTGAAAGAGACACAGTGTCGGTTTGACTGAGGAAGCAAAACGGGCCGATAGAAATGTTTTTTTTTTTTTCTTCTTCTTGTGAGACTGTCGACGCTGCGGCTCCGTCCCATTCCAGAAATTAGCCTCCCGTGTCCTCGCTCGCTCTTTTGGCCGTCTTTCGGACGCTTTCGTCTCCCGCTTCGGGTTTCCACCTTTTTTCAGCGTTTTGTGTCGTCGGGAAATCAAAGCCCTGAGATATCGAGAAGAAAAATCAACATCTTTGGTGTTTTAGCTCAACGTGAACCGAGTGTTTTTCAGGACGAGCTCGTCCTGCAAACTGAACCTGTGCTTTATTTTCTCTGTGGAACCGCAAAGATCACAAGATTTTAAAAAATACCTCGTCTTAAAATAAATCAAGAGCTCCACTCTGTGTCGTACAAAGAGTGGAGCTCTTAAAAATTAAATGATAAAAGTAGCTGATAAATGATTTTTTAAAAAAAGTTTTAAGTAATCAGAACTGTTGAATTTGTTCCAAAGTTATTACTCATTTTGATTGGAGGAACTTGATTTAAATTGTTGATTGAAATAAAAATTAAAGTATTTAAACAAGTTTGAACTTAAGAACAAAGTCACCAGCTCAGTCCTACTTTTAGCAGTTGTTTTTTTTTTTTTTTTGTCATTTATCAGCTGTTTATCATTTAATGTTGGTGAACGCCTCCCTCCGTATTCTAGTGGAGGTGTGTAGTTTTTTTGTGGGGATTAGAGAGGAATCAAGGTCACTTTGAAGGAGACTGATATCAGCAAATGGAACGGAGCCAGCGACCCGGTCTGCTTCATAATTTTAGATCAGAACGAGAGAGGAAGGTTGCGGTGAAGGGAGTGAACATCCAGATTGGAACGCAGCCAAAAGGCCAAACGTTAGATCACGGTGAATCTGGGACAAGGGCGCCGCGAAGGAGGCAGATGTCCGGAACGGAACGGAGCCCGCGGGCCGAGCGCGGCCGAGTGGTTTCAGATGAGATTCGACTGAGAGGGAAAGTGTGTGTGTGTGAGGAAGTGGATTATTATCCTGAATGGAACGTGGCCAAACGTCCGTTCAGGGGGCACGCGGAAGGGCGCGAACGTCTGGAATGGAACGGAGCCAAAAAGCCCGTTTTAGCCTCGGATCCTCGAGGACAAGAGAACGTCGAAGGGAGCGAATTGCTGGAATGGAACGGAGCGAGTTTCCGGGTTTGGGGTTCGGGGAACTTTTGGGAGGGGGAGGGGGGATTTAGGGGGGTGTTGGGGGGGTTCAGCAGCTGCTAGATGATTAAAAAAGACTAAGCTTTTTTTTTTTTCTTCCTGTAGTTTTCCATCAATCCAAACTGTTTTTATCATTCTGTTCATACGACCTGCTCTCATCCAGTCACTCCGGTGTACAAACCACCCGCTCAGATTTTAACGTCATCCGCTGTGTATTATAGTAAATAAAAATGATTTTGACAAATGAAAAACTCTAAACAAGTTTTTTTTTTCTTCTCCATAATGTTTCCAAATAAAGTTTCTTTTTTCCAAGCTGGTGTGAGCCGCTGTGTGTTTAAAAAAAAATACATATATATATATATATATATATATATATATATATATATATATATACATATATATATATATATATAGTTTTTGATATAGCAGTGGTAGTAGGATAAGTCTGATGTCACTGGACCTTTACAGAAAAGAAGATTGACGACAATAAATAAAAAATTATTTCCTCTCTATCAAATACCTGATTGATTGGATAATTACCGTCACATGACCAGAGGAACTTAAAGTGGTACTTAATAATCATTTTATAGTTACTGTATTTTACTTTATGGTGTTTTTATAATATAGTATTCCTATTTAGACTCATCATGTGGCTGTGTGTTGACTCTTTAGGCTTTTGGCTTTTTTTTTTAAATCCCCACTAATATCACCATAATATTCCTCTAGTGAGTTTGTTATATCTGTTATATTTTGAGAAACTATCACTGCAGTATCTCTGCAGGGTCAGTACTGTGTATACTTCAGTAAGAAGTGAGTTTAAAGTGCTCTTGTCGTACTTTGTGGTGTCTTTTAAATGATATATGACCACATCACCATAATTAATAGCCACATGAAGGCTTAAAATGCATTGTGCTTATTTTTTTATTATTATTATTATTTTAATCCCCTATAGTATAACTCTATTCTGTAATAATACCATTAAATGTATATTTTTCTAAAATATTTCTATAATATCCCTGTAATATTTCCTGTGAGATCACTTGAGGTGTTTTTCCTGATGAGCCCTGCTGTTCAGAGCCTCTGCCGACGCCCCTGGCAGAGCTTTGAAGGTAAAGTGCGCCATCAAGTGGTGAGATACTGAACTACAACGTAAACTGTAGGAGTCACAGCATCACTGCTCTCCCAGCGCTGTGATTGGCTCCCCGATAACTCTCACCTGCGCTCTCACACCGGAGGAAAGTGCTTCGGTTCATTTCCAAAACGTTCCTGCAGACACAAGAGTCACACAGGCACAGGTAACAAAAAAAATTAAAATCATGTTTCTGTCCCTGTCGGACCGCCCCCTCCACTTTTTCAAAAGACAGTTTTGGTCCCCTGCAGTTTTTACTGTCCAAACACAATGTTACGCTATATTAAATGGAGACAGGTCATCACTGGCACCCAGCGGAAAACGGACGCTTAAGCTGAAGCCTGTTTCCCTTTAGACCGCTCACAAGCTCTTCGATTGGCTCTGCCTTTTCTTGCTAATGTGTGATTGGCCGTCCCCGCTGTCACTCCATCTGGTTGGAAACAGCGCCTGGACTTGCTCACCGGTGGGAAAAAAAAAAAAAAAAAAAAAAAGCGTTGCTCATCACCGGTGTTTAGCTCGTTGGCCAGAGGCCTGTCCCATGCAGCTGGATTTGGCTTAGTAAGGTCACTTCAGGGTTAACTCTGCTGGGTTTTCTGTACCATAAAGGTGGTTTACTTTTTATCCGGGTACGTTGCCATGGTAACATACGCTGAACACCTCACCTGCTCCGGAGCTGGTTAAGTTCAGGATAAGAGCTCAGCAGGTAGTAAAGCCCCACCTACTGACCAATCAGCTCTCTGAGAAAATGGCCTGCCCATTTGATTAGAACCCAGAGGATCTTGTTGCACAACTTGTGCACCTTTTTTTCCAAGTTAGACTGAGTATTTTCCCTTTCTTCTTCTTCTTTTATAAATTAATACATTTTATTTAGACTTCTTATTTTAATTCTGTTTTTTTTTTTTTTTTTTTTTTTTTTTCAAGTTTGAAGAGAAGAAGAAGAAGGAATTCTTTGGGTTTTTGTTTTTTTTACTCATGACTCTACACTGCAACCAAAACTTGATCTTGTAGACTGATGTAGTGATTTAAAAAAAAATATTATTGAAAATAAATGAGGGGAATTTAATTCAGAGGGTTAAATAAAAGTCTAATAAAATACACACCAGCCTCTGGGCTCCTTTAGGTTTCCATTAGTTTGCTCATATTTAGTATTTAGGGTGTCTGCCGTGAAAAGTCCACATGAGAGTTGGTGCCAAATGTTTTACAGTCTTTAAGTGACAGTGAATTAATATTTCAACCAGCAGAATAAACACGAGGCATCAGATGCTTTATAAAATGAAATATCAAAATCAGTTGAATCAAAGTGACGATTCTGACGAAACTCAAACTGAGGTTAGACCTCCAGCGAGGGTCGCCCCCCACTGTTAGAGAGGGCCAGTTCCTCTGCAGGAGTGTACGGCTGAGTGGGAGACACATTCATTTATTGAACACACAAATGTTACTCTCGTCAGATCTACTCGTGCCGTCATTGCAGCAAACTCTGCCCTTTTTATGTGAGCGCGCACAGATCTAGATTGGAAAAGCCTGGGTTCAGTTAGCAAGTTGATAACCGGCTTCATGGGACCGAAAATCAGGATTGCGGATGTCTGGTTAAGTGAAGCCAGATAACTAAGAGAAACCCCGGGGATGTTAATCCAGCTTTATGGTACAGGCCCCAGGTGTGCATGAGGAGGCAGGTGAGGGAGATGAGACAATGAGCCCGCCACACCCAGCCTACAAACAAGGAAGACTGACCGACAAACAAAACACAAGGGGAGGGGAAAACAGAGGAAAACACACTGACAGAGACAGGAGGGAGGCGGCACCTAACATTAGAGAACCTCATGAATTATTGACCCAGAGCCTTGAACAAACCTGTGCTGAACTGAACTGTGAGACTGTGAGTTGATATACTTAGAGAATCCCAGATTTGGACATTGCAGGATTAGGCACTGTTGGGATTGAGTCCAGGAGCAGCAACATAGGTGTTAATACCCGGTTATGAGAGCCAGCGTGAAGAGACAGAGCAGAGTCAGCTCCAAGTGCTGAACAGGACGGGCTTTTCAAGGAGGCACCACCAACAAAACTGGTCAACATCAATAAATCCAGAGCTCGACACCGATGTCCTGTGAATATGCTGTTTATACAAATGTACTCTATATGCACCCCCCACCAGCTTATCCTCCACCAGCTCACTGCTGACAGTCACTGTGGCAGGCAGAGGGGGGCGCTCCGCTGCACACACCTTCCACTGTCAAAACACAACCTGGTCAGCATCTGCACTCATTTTCAAACTCACTCTTCAAAACATCTGCTTTTCTCCTCGACCGATACTTTGTATTTTGATTAGATTATATGTTATCACATTTTGAATGCATTCAATTCTACTATAAATCTTATTATTCATTAAATTAAATTAAATTAAATTAAATGGTGTAGCACAGCAGTGTGTAGTCCTGCTCAGCTGGGAGCTGGTGTGTGAGCAGCTGGACGATGTGCAGAACCACCAAGTGAACAACATACTGCTTGAGGATGTGTGGTGCAGCACACAGCTCTGTCCAGCTCGGCTCTGGGGCCTCAGAGCTGCTCCAGTGAGCCCAGGACAGACTTGGCCACCTGCACAATCACACCAACAACAAGCTGGCATCATGGACACTCATCTGACCTGCTAATTCACTAGAAATACACATTTTGCTTGGAGGCGATGATTTCTGGGGTAACTTTGCTGCAGCTGTTTTTGAAAATCACATTTGAGAGGAACAGCAGCAAAACAGCAACAGCAGTCAGTCACAAGCTAAAAGTCACCATGTTGACATTTCAGAGTTTGTCCCATTTTCCCTCCAGCTCTGTAACGGCCCTTGTTTCCAAGTGCAGTTTGACTGCCCATAAAGAAGAGAGCCTCAGTGTGAAATGCAGAGGTCGGTGGTGTGCACAGCCCTCAGGGACAATCCAAAAACATCAAAAACCTCCAATAAAAACAAGATGAGGTGAAACAGCTGATGGTGTTTAATCCTCCTATTCTGTTCATTTTGGGCTAACACTCATGAGGTTCCCGGTCACATGTGACCGGGAACATTGTATTTGATTATAAATCCACTATGATACATATTATCACCTAATGTTGTGTTAGATCTTTTTATCAACTTCTGCTCTTGTGAAAATGACAAGTTTTGAACTTCTATTTGCTATGTATGTGCTGTAGGCCTAATTTACCTGAGATCATACCATTCGTTTTTTAGGGAAAAAAACATTATATAGATATTATTTTGACTATAACAAATACTCAGATGAAACATATTGTAGTATTTATCACAGAGTATTTCATTTCAATGTTTTCCAAGGACACTGTTTTGAAAACATTTCAATTTTCTAAATAGTGGCAAAAAAATAGCATCTTTTGTGTTCCCGTCAACATTGACCAGTATGATTTAGCTAGTCATCCTCATGACATTTTCACATGGAAGCTGACCGTTCCTCTCAGGTGGGGATGAGGTCCAGGAAAAATGACCATTTTTGGACCGAAAGGTGACCACAACTTCAGCTGGGTCTTCTTCCTGACACCTGACACCTGACAGGTGTCAGGTGTCAGGTGACAGGTGACAGGTGTTGGCAGTTCCCGTGGTAGGTTCCCGTGAGGGTTGCCATGGAAGCCAAAAAGGGGCAAAGTTGTGTGTGTCTGTGTGTGTCTGTGTCCATGTGTGTGTGTGTGTGTGTGTGTGTGTGTGTGTGTGTGTGTGTGTGTGTGTGTGTGTGTGTGTGTGTGAGTGTGTGTGTGTGTGTGTGTGTGTGTGTGTGTGCCTGCTCAAAGACACCTACATGTTGGGATGTGGGAAAGAAGTCTGAGAGATACTTTCCTGTGGGGGTTGCCATGGAAGCCAGAAAGGGTTATAAGGTGTGTGTGTGTGTGTGTGTGTGTGTGTGTGTGTGTGTGTGTCTGTGTGTGTGAGTGTGTGTGTGTGTGTGTGTGCCTGCTCAAAGACACCTACATGTTGGGGTGTGGGAAAGAAGTCAGAGAGATACTTTCCCGTGGGGGTTGCCATGGAAGCCAGAAAGGGGTATAAGGTGTGTGTGTGTGTGTGTGTGTGTGTGTGTTCACACACATCTGTGTCTGCTCAAAGACACCTGCATGTTGTGGGAAAGGAGTGTGGGAATGTGTTTAACTCTATTTTATACACTAATTGTAGTCTTACCCATTCATTTCTAATGACCGATCATTTGTGACCGGGAACACGATGGGTGTATACAAGTTAAATAAAACATTCAAAAATTAATAAAAATTCTCCAAATTTATTTTATGTGTTCAGATGCCATGTGTGAACAAAGTCATGGAGCCTCATGACAAACAGATGAAATTAACTGCATTTTTTGGAGAGAAAACTTGTACACCGGTCAGATTTGACCGCGAACACGACAGGAGGGTTAAAACAGTCCCATGTGCTTCTGCACGCTGCACTTCTTATGAAAGGCTTTGCTGCAAACTGAGCAGCAGGAAGGTTTCTCTCCTGTGTGGGCTGTCATGTGTCTGTTCATGTCTGCTCTCAAAGCAAAACTTTTGGCCAAGCTGCTGTAAATATGAGAGTCAGTTAAGATCTGCTGAAGCTGAAATGATGGAACTCCAAACAGAAGAGCAGTTCCAGTGGAGAGAAACTCCAAGAACCCAGAATAAAAACAACAGAATCAACTCAACTCTTCACATCATCAAAGAAGACATACTCCACTTTTACCTGGAGTCCAACTCAGTGGTTTTCAACGTGGGGACCGGGGACCACCAGGGGTCCTCCTGGGTCTTCCAGGGGGCCCTCAGCAAAAGTCGCAGGCGGAGTTTGCAGGGGGGCAGGTCCAATATATTTTTTTTCCTGTATTCATATCTATAAACATTTAAGCAATGCAATAAAATAAGATTATTTTCAGAAATAAATCTGAATTACATTATGTTTACATTATGTACATTATGTTAAAAAAAAATGTTTGCCCCCCACAGCGAAAATTTCAAACTCCGCCTATGCGTCGCAGTAAAGCATTTCTACACAAGAAATCTGATCCAGCATCACTGATCTGACCTTTTAAATATACAACTTCTATCATTATGAATACAGCTTTCTTGTAATTTTTCAAAACATGTTATAAATTTTGCATCAGTTAGTGATAATTTACACATCACCTTTTCTCCATTTATTTGAAAGAAAAAAAGTGAAATTTCTTGGGAAAATATAGTAAAAGAAGAAAATGAGTAAAGAATTAGGAGAGAAAAAAGAAAAGTATATTTCTAATAATTAAAATAATATATTTAAACATCAGATCAGTGATGATGTACCCATGTCAAATTTTTCTGTTTAAATGTTTAAATATACAAAAAAAATCTCTTGATATAATTCAACCTTTATTGAAGCAGGTGAAGACACACTGACATTAAAAATCTCTTTTTCCAGTGTGAGCTGGGTGTCTACAGGGCAAAATCTCTTCAAATGGGGGTCAGCGGCTTATTGAAAGTCAACTTGGGGTCCAGAACATGAAAAAGGTTGAACCCCCTGGTCTAAATATAGAGAAAATTCACTTTGAGCTTTGAGCTGAAGCAAAATCATTTTATTCATTTGAATGTTGTTGTATAAATTAATATTGATGCATTTCCCCCCTTTTGGTGGTGATATATTGTTTATGGATATTTTTTCTTTCTGGTGGTTTTTGCCTTGAATATGATTTTTACTACTTGGACGTTTCTTTTTCCATTTCTTTCTTTCTTTCTTTCTTTCTTTCTTTCTTTCTTTCTTTCTACAATTTTGGTGTTACATATTTTTTTGTTATTGTTGTTGTTGCTGTAGATGTCATCTATTTCTAACGGTGCTGTTCCACTGTCACAGAGACCTTCACTGGTAAAATCTTCAGTGTTTCTAAGGTGCCAATGTATGGGAACAGCCTGACAGTGAAAGTGTGTGTGAAGGTGTGTATGTGTGTGTTAGTATCAGGATCAGAGAAAGTCAGCTTTCCTCTGTTCCAGTCCAGATGAACTCTGATCCTCTGGAGCTTCTTCTGAACTGGGAGATCAGTGACTGGACCTGGCAGGGAGCGTGCTTTGTATTTACCTCCAAAGAACCATATTCTCCATAATCCAGATAGTTTGCTTCCCTTCCTCTGGACAGACTCTTCTATCACACCCAGGAACCAGGCTGCACTGTCTCCAACCTCAACATCCCAGCTGTGAGTCCCTGAGTTGAAGCCCTCAGATCCCAGGACAGCGGTGTAATAGTCAAATCTCTCTGGATTATCAGGAAGTTTCTGTCTCTGTCCTCGTCTCACACTGGTCAGATCTTCAGACAGGAAGAAGACTGGATAGGCAGTGTTGGGGTCCAGAACCACAGGAGTGTAGGAGACCACCTCCTTCATCTTGTCCCAGACGGTGAAGCTCAGGTTGCCCAGGTGTTTGGCCTCGTCTATCAGAGCTCCTGAGAGCAGCTGTGGATCCTCCAGCAGGGGGCGCTGGACTCTTTCCACTGTAGCCTTGTAGTTGTGCAGGAATGAGACGTCTTCAGCTCTCAGCTCCTTCTCTATGGCTCTGATTGTGTCTGAAAGGGCTGCTATCTCTCTGCTCAGAGCCTCCGTCTTCTCCTTCATCGTCCGACTCTTCTGCTCCTCTTCCTCCCTCAGAGCGGCGATCCTGGCCTCCTCTTCCTCTTGGAGAAACTGGTGAAGCTTCTTAAACTCCTCCTTAATCTGCCTCTCTGCGCGTCGGGCCTGGACCTTAATGTGCTTTGCTGTTTGATCACAGTTTCCTTTGACTTCATTAAAGAGCTCCAGTTTCTCCTGTAAGGGCTTCAGTGATTTCTGAAGTTCTTCTCTTTGATCCTGAGCAGCTTCATCGATGGGTCTGATCTTGTGGTTGGTGTGTTTCTTTGAATCTCGACAGACGAGACACACTGGCTGCTGATGGTCCAGACAGAAGAGCCTGAGCTTCTCAGAGTGCAGACTGCAGAGGAGCTCTGACCCTGCTGAAGCTCTCTGATCTCTCTGCAGTAAGAAGGCCTCACACAGGTTCTTCAGCACCAAGCTAACAGGTGGATCACTCCTTGAAGATCTTCTCTTACAAACTGGACAGTCTTTTATTGGTTTCTCTGTCCACCAGCTCTGCAGACAGGCTTTACAGAAGCTGTGGCTACATGACAGGACCACAGGATCTTTAAAGATGTCATTGCAGACAGGACAGCAGAGATCCTCCTCTAATCTGGAATCCATTTTGTCTCTGAGTGAAGAGAAAAACTCACCAGGCAGACCGGTCACACTAAAGGTCAGTCAGTCGGTCGTGGTAACACTACCCGCTCTGGAAAGTTCCCTGAAAGTTACTTTCACTTTAGAGTCACTTTGAGTCGTGGCTTTTCTAAAACGTTGATTCAGTGAGGAGTCAGCAGCAGGTTGGAGTTCCAGTATTCCCAGTATTCCTCCTGTAGTTCCTCCCTCAGTGGAAGTTGTGGGTTAAGTCCAAAATTAATCTTATCTTCCGTCTCTCCGTCTCTGTGTGTGTGTGTGTGTGTGTGTGTGTCTTGTCACTGAGCAGTGGAAGAATGACAGGCTGTTTCCCAGTTTATCTCGGGTGAGTCAGCTGAGGGGCGGAGCTTGTGTCAGCAGTTTACTGCAACAGATCAGAGTAAAGTCTCGTTCCACATGCTGTTTCTGAACTTGGGAACTTGTGTGTGATTTGGTTTTGAAGAGTTTGAAACCAAATAGAAATATCAAAGATATTTTTACATCATCAGAGAGATGATGATATACTGAATGATGAACACAAGGTAATGCTGTTATTTCTGGGATATGTTTTTACATTTTTTTTTCCACCTGTAGTAGTTGTGGTATTCCTAGAGTCTAAGCTACTCATAACACACAGATAAAACATGGTTCTCAATGGGTTCTGTAAAAGACTGTCTGGGTCAGTGAGGAACAATTAAGTGTCCTACTAAAGAACCATTTCATTTAGTGCATGGTTCTTCATTTGAAAAACACTTTAGATATTTTGTTGTTGTTTTTTTCTAGTTGGCGAGGAGTCCGTCTTCATCTGCCTCTGTAAGCTGTTAACATGTTGGGCGTTAACATGTGAACGTGTGTCTGTGTGCGTGCATGTGTATGTGTGTTTGGTAATTAGGCACAGCCAGGTGGCAGGATGTCCAAAAAACAGAAAAGTGGACATAAGAGACTTGTTTAGAGGTCAAAGTGTAAGTTAGTCAAAGGAACACATTCCACTCCGACCCTCTGGAACTCCTTCTCCTCATCCATCACAAACTCAGACTCACTCACCTCCTTCAGAAACAAACTCCAAACCCACCTTTTCAAAGTGGCCTACAACACCTGACCCCCACACAGCTGACACCTCACACACCTTTCATTTATTATTATTAGTAATAGTAGTAGTAATAGTATTACTTTTATTTTTTTTTAAATTTAACTTTATGATAAACGTATGTATTGCAATTTATATGTTCATATTATGTAATTGTTTTATTCTTGCAAAGTGTCTGAGTTTTATTGAAAGCACTGACAAATAAAATCTATTATTATTATTACTGCTATTATTATTATTATACCTGTAGAGCCTCAACAACACGGAATTTTTTAAAAAAGCTTATATTAAATAAATAAATAAATAAATAAATAATAACAATAATAATAATAATAATTTTTTTGCATACCTGTGTCTGTGAAATTTCTGTATAAAATAGGAGTGATCAGCTTAGGAAGACTTGGACACACGGACAGGAAGGAAAAGATCCTGTTTTTCCTGGTCAGATTGTAAAACCACACAGAGCAAAGCACTGATGGAGGAGAAACCACAGCCAATGCAGAAAATCAGAAACCTAATTCAAGCTGAACTTTAAAAACTGTTGAAAACACACACACACACACACACACACACACACAATCAAATTATCTAGTGATTTTTTCCCCCTAATTCTCTAATCGCCTTTTGTTTCCCGTCTTTTGGAAAGAAATCAAGTGAATTTGCTCAGGTTTCAAAGGGTTAATCAGTTCGTCATTAGACTCCATAGTTATTATAACTTTCATAATTTAGGAATCACTTTAGTTTTTCACCAAGTAAAAATGTCAAACATTTCCTGATTCCAGCTTATTCTGTACTGAGGTGGAGGCCATTGATGATGAGGAGACGCTGTCTGCAGGCTCAGAAAGACCGTTGCTGGTACACTGTAGTCCATAATTAATAATTATATGCAGTTTTCCCTGTTTGAACACAAATGCAGTGTGGACACTTGGCAGTTACTGATGTATCTTTTATTTCTCACTCATGGTGGTGGTCTGTACATGGGACTAATGGGTGTCCTCAAGTGCTCGCTATCTTAAAATGACTTGGCTGCGATGATGTTTATTTCACAGGAAGAGGGAAATCCTCCAGACCCCGAGCCTGTGGCCTCCACCTCCAGACAGTCCACCAGGAGACCATCACAAGATGTAATGAACTTTAATTTAATGAGGATAGTCAGTGTGATATTGGCATTATTTTAAAGCCAGCCATGCAAAGGAGCAATGCTTATATGGTGAAGCAACTGTATTATGTATTTAATTTGTTTCAGGTCAGAGCAGACAGCGTGAGATCTCTCTACAAACAGAAACTGGAGCTTGACATTAAGCAAAGACACTGGATACTGAGTATAAAAAAATGAAATTAAAAAAACTTAGGCTTTAGGTGGAAAAATTAGAGCATGAGAAGAAGGTAATTCAGTGATTTATTTTCAGGCACATGAAACAATTAACATCAGTGATGTAATGTTTTTCAGACATAGGAAAGACTGAAACTCAAAATGTGCTGTTCTGTTTCAGGCGTGGGAGAAAAACTGAAACTGAAAAAAATAAAAATGAAAAAAAAAAAAAAAAATTCCATGTTCATTTTTTCATTTAACTAAAATACTGTTGGGTTATGGCCTCTCTCACAGCCGTGCCTGAGGGGGAATCTAAGGTGATGGGGTCTAACACATCAGGGGGTGGGGTGTTCGTACAAGTTGTGCACCAAGATCCGGTGGGTTCTCATCAAATGGGCAGGCTGTTTAAGCCCAAATCCAGCTTCATGGTTCAGGGCCCAGGTGTGCATGAGGAGGCAGGTGAGGGAGATGAGACAATGAGCCCGCCACACCCAGCCTACAAACAAGGAAGACAGACCGACAAACAAAACACAAGGGGAGGGGAAAACAGAGGAAAACACACGGACAGAGACAGGAGGGAGGCGGCACCTAACATTAGAGAACCTCATGAATTAGTGACCCAGAGCCTTGAACAAACCTGTGCTGAACTGAACTGTGAGACTGTGAGTTGATATACTGAGAGAATCCCAGATGTGGACATTGCAGGATTAGGCACTGTTGGGATTGAGTCCAGGAGCAGCAACATAGGTGTTAATACCCGGTTATGAGAGCCAGCGTGAAGAGACAGAGCAGAGTCAGCTCCAAGTGCTGAACAGGACGGGCTTTTCAAGGAGGCACCACCAACAAAACTGGTCAACATCAATAAATCCAGAGCTCGACACCAACGTCCTGTGAATATGCTGTTTTTACAAATGTACTCTATATACACCCCCCACCAGCTTATCCTCCACCAGCTCACTGCTGACAGTCACTGTGGCAGGCAGAGGGGGGCGCTCTGCTGCACACACCTTCCACTGTCAAAACACAACCTGGTCAGCATCTGCTCTCATTTTCAAACTCACCCCTCAAAAAATCTGCTTTTCTCCTCAACCGGTAGGCTACTTTATATTTTGATTAGATTATATGTTATCACATTTTGAATGCACTCAGTTCTACTATAAATCTTAATCATATAAATGGAAAAAATGAAAAAATAAAATGAGCTGAAAAAATACTAAATTAAATCAAAAATAAATCATTGAAATTTGATTTAATTTTGCTTATTATTCATTAAATTAAATTAAACTAAATTAAATTAAATTAAATTGTGTACCCACAGCAGTGTGTAGTCCTGCTCAGCTGGGAGCTGCTGTGTGAGCAGCTGGACGATGTGCAGAGCCACCAGGTGAACAACATACTGCTTGAGGATGTGTGGTGTGGCACACAGCTCTGTCCACCTCGGCTCTGGGGCCTCAGAGCTGCTCCAGTGAGCCCAGGACAGACTTGGCCACCTGCACAATCACACCAACAACAAGCTGGCATCATGGACGCTCATCTGACCTGCTAATTCACTAGAAATACACATTTTGCTTGGAGGCGATGATTTTAAAACCAGAGCTACTGAGCAAGATGATTTTTCTGAACTCAAGAGATGTGATCATTCACTTTTCTGCCTTAAAATGAGACAAAGACACAAAATGAAATCAAGCACACAGAGTTGACAATGTCGGCATTTATTGATTCAACTTCATCAATTCCTGAGAGATTATGACGTCTGAAGGAGAACAGGCAGTGACTTGACTCCGGATAAATTGCAGATCATTTTGTTCTAGTTGTTCTACTTCTCGTTTCAGATAACTTCACCTCCTGCCCCTGTGTGTGTGTGTGTGTGTGTGTGTGTGTGTGTGTGTGTGTGTGTCTGCCCGTGTGTGTGTGAGATTATCTGCACTGGCAGGTCATTTCACTAATTTCTAGCCTGTATCTTGTCAAATGGAGTATTTATTTCAGATATTTAGAGAGTTCATGTTTGCAGTGATTGTGGACAGTTGTTACTGGGTCGTCTGGAAACAAGTTCTCACAGCTAAAAAGAGTCTTACAAGACACTGTGTGACCTCAAACAGTGTCTCTGACAGTAATCCAGCTTGATGTGCAGGTAAAATAACTAACCTGAACATTTACTAACTAAATAAGAAAAAGAAAAAGACAAGGATTCTTAAACTAATCACAATAATCTTACCCAATCTGTTCTTGCCTGGTACATAATTCTCAAAACAAGATCAAAAAGACTTTATCGCTCAATATAAGATTGCAAGTCTTGACCAGGTTACAGTCAGTAATAAAGTGTTAGGATTATTCATATGGCATACATAAAAAAGACAGAGTTACAAAATGCTTATCAGTAAAACAACCACATCAAAAACCTCCAATAAAAACAAGATGAGGTGAAACAGCTGATGGTGTTTAAAACAGTCCCATGTGCTTCTGCACGCTGCACTTCTTATGAAAGGCTTTGCTGCAAACTGAGCAGCAGGAAGGTTTCTCTCCTGTGTGGGCTGTCATGTGTCTGTTCACGTCTGCTCTCAAAGCAAAACTTTTGGCCAAGCTGCTGTAAATATGAGAGTCAGTTAAGATCTGCTGGAGCTGAAATGATGGAACTCCAAACAGAAGAGCAGTTCCAGTGGAGAGAAACTCCAAGAACCCAGAATCAAAACAACAGAATCAACTCAACTCTTCACATCATCAAAGAAGACAGACTCCACTTTTACCTGGAGTCTAACTCAGTGGTTTTCAATGTGGGGACCGGGGACCCCCAGGGGTCCTCCAGGGTCTTCCAGGGGGCCCTCAGCAAAATGAGGAGTCACAGTAAAGCATTTCTACACAAGAAATCTGATCCAGCATCACTGATCTGACCTTTTAAATACATAACTTTTATCATTATAAATACAACTTTCTTGTCATTTTTCAAAATATGTTAAAAATTTTGCATCAGTTAGTGATAATTTACACATCACCTTTTCCCCATTTATTAAAAAGAAATCAAGTGAAATTTCTTGGAAAAACATAGTATAGGAAAATTAGTAAAGAATTTTGGGGGAAAAAGAAAACTATATTTCTCATAAATAAAATAATATATTTAAAAATCAGATCAGTGATGATGGACCCATGTCAAATTTTTGTGTTTAAATGTTTAAATGTGCAAAAAAAAAAAAAAAAAAAAAAATCTCTAGATATAATTCAACCTTTATTGAAGCAGGTGAAGACACAGTGAGATTAAAAATCTCTTTTTCCAGTGTGAGCTGGGTCTCTACAGGGCAAAATCTCTTCAAATGGGGGTCAGCAGCTTATTGAAAGTCAACTTGGGGGTCCAGAACATGAAAAAGGTTGAACCCCCTGGTCTAAATATAGAGAAAATTCACTTTGAGCTTTGAGCTGAAGCAAAATCTTTTTTTTTTTTTTTTTTTTTCTTTTTCATTTGAATGTTGTTAGTATAAATTCATATTGATGCATTTCCCCACTTTTGGTGGTGATATATTGTTTATGGATATTTTTTCTTTCTGGTGGTTTTTGCCTTCAATATTATTTTTACTACTTGGACGTTTCTTTTTCCTTTTCTTTCTTTCTTTCTTTCTTTCTTTCTACATTTTTGTTGTTATATTTTTTTGTTGTTGTTGTTGTTGTTGATGTTGCTGTAGATGTCATCTATTTCTAACGGTGCTTTTCCACTGTTACAGAGACCTTCACTGGTAAAATCTTCAGTGTTTTCCCAGTGGCCATGTATGGAAACAGCCTGACAGTGAAAGTGTGTGTGAAGGTGTGTATGTGTGTGTTAGTATCAGGATCAGAGAATGTCAGCTGTCCTCTGTTCCAGTCCAGATGAACTCTGATCCTCTGGAGTTTCTTCTGAACTGGGAGATCAGTGGCTGGACCTGGTGGAGAGCCTGCTTTGTATTTACCTTTAGAGAACCATATTCCCCATGATCCAGATTGCTTGCTTCCCTTCCTCTGGCCCGACTCTTCTATCACACCCAGGATCCAGTATGTACTGTCCCCAACCTCAACATCCCAGCTGTGAGTCCCTGAGTTGAAGCCCTCAGATCCCAGGACAGCAGGGTAGTAGTCAAATCTCTCTGGATTATCAGGAAGTTTCTGTCTCTGTCCTCGTCTCAAACTGGTCAGATCTTCAGACAGGAAGAGTTCTGGACAGGCAGTGTTGGGGTCCAGAACCACAGGAGTGTAGGAGACCACCTCCTTCATCTTGTCCCAGACGGTGAAGCTCAGGTTGCCCAGGTGTTTGGCCTCGTCTATCAGAGCTCCTGAGAGCAGCTGTGGATCCTCCAGCAGGGGGCGCTGGACTCTCTCCACTGTAGCCTTGTAGTTGTGCAGGAATGAGACGTCTTCAGCTCTCAGCTCCTTCTCTGTGGCTCTGATTGTGTCTGAAAGGGCTGCTATCTCTCTGCTCAGAGCCTCCATCTTCTCCTTCATCGTCCGACTCTTCTGCTCCTCTTCCTCCCTCAGAGCGGCGATCCTGGCCTCCTCTTCCTCTTGGAGAAACTGGTGAAGCTTCTTAAACTCCTTCTTAATCTGCCTCTCTGTGCGTCGGGCCTGAACCTTAATGAGCTCTGCTGTTTGATCACAGTTTCCTTTGACTTCATTAAAGAGCTCCAGTTTCTCCTGTAAGGGCTTCAGTGATTTCTGAAGTTCTTCTCTGTGATCCTGAGCAGCTTCATCGATGGGTCTGAACTTGTGGTCGGTGTGTTTCTTTGAATCTCGACAGACGACACACACTGGCTGCTGATGATCCAGACAGAAGAGCCTGAGTTTCTCAGAGTGCAGACTGCAGAGGAGCTCTGACCCTGCTGAAGCTCTCTGATCTCTCTGCAGTAAGAAGGCCTCACACAGGTTCTTCAACACCAAGCTAACAGGTGGATCACTCCTTGAAGATCTTCTCTTACAAACTGGACAGTCTTTTATTGGATTCTCTGTCCACCAGCTCTGCAGACAGGCTTTACAGAAGCTGTGGCTACATGACAGGACCACAGGATCTTTAAAGATGTCATGGCAGACAGGACAGCAGAGATCCTCCTCTGATGTGGAAGCCATTTTGTCTTTGAGTGAAGAGAAAAACTCACCAGGCAGACCGGTCACACTAAAGGTCAGTCAGTCGGTCGTGGTAACACTACCCGCTCTGGAAAGTTCCCTGAAAGTTACTTTCACTTTAGAGTCACTTTGAGTCGTGGCTTTTCTAAAACTTTGATTCAGTGAGGAGTCAGCAGCAGGTTGGAGTTCCAGTATTCCCAGTATTCCTCCTGTAGTTCCTCCCTCAGTGGAAGTTGTGGGTTAAGTCCAAAATTAATCTTATCGTCCGTCTCTCCGTCTCTGTGTGTGTGTGTGTGTGTGTGTGTGTCTCCTGTCACTGAGCAGTGGAAGAATGACAGGCTGTTTCCTAGTTTATCTCGGGTGAGTCAGCTGAGGGGCGGAGCTTGTGTCAGCAGTTTACTGCAACAGATCACAGCAGAGTCTCGTTCCACATTGCTGTTTCTGAACTTGGGAACTTGTGTGTGATTTGGTTTTGAAGAGTTTGAAACCAAATAGAAATATCAAAGATATTGTTAGATCATCAGAGAGATGTTGATATAATGAATGATGAACACAAGGTAATGCTGTTATTTCTGGGATATGTTTTTACATTTTTTTCCACCTGTGGTAGTTGTGGTATTCCTAGAGTCTAAGCTACTTATAACACACAGATAAAACATGGTTCTCAATGGGTTCTGTAAAAGACTGTGTGGGTCAGTGAGGAACAATTAAGTGTCCTACTAAAGAACCATTTCATTTAGTGGATGGTTCTTCATTTGAAAAACACTTTAGATATTTTGTTGTTGTTTTTTTCTAGTTGGCCAGGAGTCCGTCTTCATCTGCCTCTGTAAGCTGTTAACATGTTGGGCGTTAACATGTGAACGTGTGTCTGTGTGCGTGCATGTGTATGTGTGTTTGGTAATTAGGCACAGCCAGGTGGCAGGATGTCAAAAAACAGAAAACTGGACATAAGAGACTTGTTTAGAGGTCAAAGTGTAAGTTAGTCAAAGGAACACATTCCACTCCGACCCTGTGGAACTCCTTCTCCTCATCCATCACAAACTCAGACTCACTCACCTCCTTCAGAAACAAACTCCAAACCCACCTTTTCAAAGTGGCCTACAACACCTGACCCCCACACAGCTGACACCTCACACACCTTTCATTTATTATTATTAGTAATAGTAGTAGTAATAGTATTACTTTTATTTTTTTTTTTAATTTAACTTTATGATAAACGTATGTATTGCAATTTATATGTTCATATTATGTAATTGTTTTATTCTTGCAAAGTGTCTGAGTTTTATTGAAAGCACTGACAAATAAAATGTATTATTATTATTACTGCTATTATTATTATTATACCTGTAGAGCCTCAACAACACGGAATTTTTTAAAAAAGCTTATATTAAATAAATAAATAAATAAATAATAATAACAATAATAATAATAATAATTTTTTTGCATACCTGTGTCTGTGAAATTTCTGTATGAAATAGGAGTGATCAGCTTAGGAAGACTTGGACACACGGACAGGAAGGAAAAGATCCTGTTTTTCCTGGTCAGATTGTAAAACCACACAGAGCAAAACACTGATGGAGGAGAAACCACAGCCAATGCAGAAAATCAGAAACCTAATTCAAGCTGAACTTTAAAAACTGTTGAAAACACACACACACACACACACACACACACAATCAAATTATCTAGTGATTTTTTCCCCCTAATTCTCTAATCGCCTTTTGTTTCCCGTCTTTTGGAAAGAAATCAAGTGAATTTGCTCAGGTTTCAAAGGGTTAATCAGTTCGTCATTAGACTCCATAGTTATTATAACTTTCATAATTTAGGAATCACTTTAGTTTTTCACCAAGTAAAAATGTCAAACATTTCCTGATTCCAGCTTATGTTTTCTCTGGTCACATCATTATAAATTTAATATTTATGTATGTATGTATGTATGTATGTATTTATTTATTTATTTATTTGGCTGCTTTACTCTGTACTCAGGTGGAGGCCATTGATGATGAGGAGACACTGTCTGCAGGCTCGTCGCTGGTACACTGTAGTCCATAATTAATAATTATATGCAGTTTTCCCTGTTTTAACACAAACGCAGTGTGGACACTTGGCAGTTACTGATGTATCTTTTATTTCTCACTCATGGTGGTGGTCTGCACATGGGACTCATGGGTGTCCTCAAGTGCTCGCTATCTTAAAATGAGTTCGCTGCGATGATGTTTATTTCACAGGAAGAGGGAAATCCTCCAGACCCCGAGCCTGTGGCCTCCACCTCCAGACAGTCCACCAGGAGACCATCACAAGATGTAATGAACTTTAATTTAATGAGGATAGTCAGTGTGATATTGGCATTATTTTAAAGCCAGCCATGCAAAGGAGCAATGCTTATATGGTGAAGCAACTGTATTATGTATTTAATTTGTTTCAGGTCGGAGCAGACAGCATGAGATCTCTCTACAAACAGAAACTGGAGCTTGACATTAAAGCAAAGACATTAGACAATCAGTATAAAAAATTGAAAATAAAAAAACTTAGACTTGAGGTGGAAAAATTAGAGCATGAGAAGAAGGTAATTCAGTGATTTATTTTCAGGCACATGAAACAATTAACATCAGTGATGTAATGTTTTTCAGACATAGGAAACAATGAAACTCAAAATGTGCTGTTCTGTTGCAGGAGCGGGAGAAAAAATGAAAAAAAAAAAAAAAAAAAATTCCATGTACATTTTTTCATTTAACTAAAAAACTGTTGGGTTATGGCCTCTCTCACAGCCGTGCCTGAGGGGGAATCTAAGGTGATGGGCTCTACCACATCAGGGGGTGGGGGGGTGTTCGTACAAGTTGTGCACCAAGATCCAGTGGGTTCTCATCAAATGGGCAGGCTGTTTAAACCCAAATCCAGCTTCATGGTACAGGCCTCAGGAGGAGGAGGACCTGAGGCCTGAACCATGAAGCTGGATTTGGGCTGAGTGAGGTAACTTCAGGTTTAACCCTGCTGGGTTTTCTGTACCATAAAGGTGGGTTACTTTTTAATCCAGGTATGTTGCCGTGGTAACATACGCTGAACACTACTTAACATGTTCCAGAGCAGGTTAAGTAGATCTCGGTGCACAACTTGTGCACCTTTTTTTCCAAGTTAGGCCAAGTATTTTTTCCCTTTTTTCTTCTTTTATAAATTAATACATTTTACTTAGACTTCTTATTTTAATTCTGTTTGGGTTTTTTTTTCAAGTTTGAAGAAAAGAAGAAGGAATTCTTCTTGTTTTTTGGTTTTTTTTACTCATGACTCTACACTGTGCAACCAAAAATTGATCTTGTAGACTGATGTAATGATTTTTAAAAATATTGTTGAAAATAAATGAGGGGAATTTTAGTCAGAGGGTTAAATAAAAGCCTGATAAAATACACACCAGCCTCTGGGCTCCTTTAGGTTTCCATTAGATTGCTCATATTTAGTATTTAGGGTGTCTGCCCTGAAAAGTCCACATAGATAGATAGATAGATAGATAGATATACTTTATTGATCCCAACCAGGGAAATTCTGGTGTTCCAGCAGCAACAGTAGAAACATACAATAAAGTTAACTAAAAAAAAGAATAAAGGCTAAATATATAGAGTTGATGCCAAATGCTTAACAGTTTTTAAGTGACAGTGAAATAATATTTCAACCAGCAGAATAAACACGAGGCGTCAGATGCTTTATAAAATGAAATATCAAAATCAGTTGAATCAAAGTGACGATTTTGACGAAACTCAAACTGAGGGCAGACCTCCAGCGAGGGTCGCCCCTCACTGTGAGAGAGGGCCAGTTCCTCTGCAGGAGTGTATGGCTCAGTGGGAGACACATTCATTTACTGAACACACAAATGTTACTGTAGTCAGATCTACTCGTGCCGTCAGGGTCGGGAAGTAACAATCTTAATTATATAAATATAAAAAATGAAAAAAATAAAATGAGCTGAAAAATTACTAAATTAAATTAAAAATGAATCACTGAAATTTGATTTAATTTTGCTTATTATTCAGTAAATTAGCCTAAATTAAATTAAATTAAATTAAATTAAATTAAATTAAATGGTGTAGCCACAGCAGTGTGTTGTCCTGCTCAGCTGGGAGCTGGTGTGTGAGCAGCTGGACGATGTGCAGAGCCACCAGGTGAACAACATACTGCTTGAGGATGTGTGGTGTGGCACACACAGCTCTGTCCAGCTCGGCTCTGGGGCCTCAGAGCTGCTCCAGTGAGCCCAGGACAGACTTGGCCACCTGCACAGTCACACCAACAACAAGCTGGCATCACGGACGCTCATCTGACCTGCTAATTCACTAGAAATACACATTTTGCTTGGAGGCGATGATTTTAAAGCCAGAGCTACTGAGCAAGATGATTTTTCTGAACTCAAGAGTTGTCATCATTCACTTTTCTGCCTTAAAATGAGACAAAGACACGAAATGAAATCAAGCACACAGAATTCACATTGTCAGCATTTATTGATTCAACTTTATTGCTTCCTGAGAGATTAATACGACTGAAGGAGAACAGGCAGCGACTCGACTCCGATAACTTCACCTCCTGCCCCTGTGTGTGTGTGTGTGTGTGTGTGTGTGTGTGTGTGTGTCTGCCTGTGTGTGTGAGATTATCTGCACTGGCAGGTAATTTCACTGATTTCTAGCCTGTATCTTGTCAAATGGAGTATTTATTTCTGATATTTAGAGAGTTCATGTTTGCAGTGATTGTGGACAGTTGTTACTGGGTCGTCTGGAAACAAGTTCTCACAGCTAAAAAGAGTCTTACAAGACACTGTGTGACCTCAAACAGTGTCTCTGACAGTAATTCAGCTCGATGTGCAGGTCAAATAACTAACCTAAACATTTACTAACTAAAAAAGAAAAAGAAAAAGACAAGGATTCTTAAAATAATCTCAATTATCTTACCCAATCTGCTCTTGCCTGGTATATTATTCTAAAAACAAGATCAAAAAGACTTTATGGCTCAATATAAGATTGCAAGTCTTGACCAGGTTACACATTCAGTAATTAAATGTTAGTTTATTCATAGAGCATACATAAAAAAGACAGAGTTACAAAATGCTTCTCAGTGAAACAACCACATCAAAAATAGAAACAAGATGAGGTGAAACAGCTGATGGTGTTTAAAACAGTCCCATGTGCTTCTGCACGCTGCACTTCTTATGAAAGGCTTTGCTGCAAACTGAGCAGCAGGAAGGTTTCTCTCCTGTGTGGGCTGTCATGTGTCTGTTCACGTCTGCTCTCAAAGCAAAACTTTTGGCCAAGCTGCTGTAAATATGAGAGTCAGTTAAGATCTGCTGGAGCTGAAATGATGGAACTCCAAACAGAAGAGCAGTTCCAGTGGAGAGAAACTCTAAGAACCCAGAATAAAAACAATAGAATCAACTCAACTCTTCACATCATCAAAGAAGACAGACTCCACTTTTACCTGGAGTCCAACTTAGTGGTTGTCAACGTGGGGACCGGGGACCCCCAGGGGTCCTCCAGGGTCTTCCAGGAGGCCCTCAGCAAAATGAGGAGTCGCAGTAAAGCATTTCTACACAAGAAATCTGATCCAGCATCACTGATCTGACCTTTTAAATACATAACTTCTATCATTATGAATACAGCTTTCTTGTCATTTTTCAAAATATGTTAAAAATTTTGCATCAGTTAGTGATAATTTACACATCACCTTTTCCCCATTTATTAAAAAGAAATTAAGTGAAATTTCTTGGAAAAACATAGTATAGGAAAATTAGTAAAGAATTTTGGGGGAAAAAGAAAACTATATTTCTCATAAATAAAATAATATATTTAAAAATCAGATCAGTGATGATGGACCCATGTCAAATTTTTCTGTTTAAATGTTTAAATGTGCAAAAAAAAAAAAAAAAAAAATCTCTAGATATAATTCAACCTTTATTGAAGCAGGTGAAGAGACACTGAGATTAAAAATCTCCTTTTCCAGTGTGAGCTGGGTCTCTACAGGGAAAAATCTCTTCAAATGGGGGTCAGCGGCTTATTGAAAGTCAACTTGGGGGTCCAGAACATGAAAAAGGTTGAACCCCCTGGTCTAAATATAGAGAAAATTCACTTTGAGCTTTGAGCTGAAGCAAAATCTTTTTTTTTTTTTTTTTTTCTTTTTCATTTGAATGTTGTTAGTATAAATTCATATTGATGCATTTCCCCACTTTTGGTGGTGATATATTGTTTATGGATATTTTTTCTTTCTGGTGGTTTTTGCCTTCAGTATTATTTTTACTACTTGGACGTTTCTTTTTCCTTTTCTTTCTTTCTTTCTTTCTTTCTTTCTACATTTTTGTTGTTATATTTTTTTGTTGTTGTTATTGATGTCATCTATTTCTAACGGTGCTTTTCCACTGTTACAGAGACCTTCACTGGTAAAATCTTCAGTGTTTCTATGGTGCAAATGTATGGAAACAGCCTGACAGTGAAAGTGTGTGTGAAGGTGTGTATGTGTGTGTTAGTATCAGGATCAGAGAATGTCAGCTGTCCTCTGTTCCAGTCCAGATGAACTCTGATCCTCTGGAGTTTCTTCTGAACTGGGAGATCAGTGCCTGGACCGGATGAGGAGCCTGCTGAGTATTTACCTTCATAGAACCATATTACCCATAATCCAGATTGCTTGCTTCCCTTCCTCTGGACAGACTCTTCTGTCACACCCAGTTCCCAGTATGTACTGTCCCCAACCTCAACATCCCAGCTGTGAGTCCCTGAGTTGAAGCCCTCAGATCCCAGGACAGCAGGGTAGTAGTCAAATCTCTCTGGATTATCAGGAAGTTTCTGTCTCTGTCCTCCTCTCATGCTGGTCAGATCTTCAGACAGGAAGAGTTCTGGATGTGCAGTGTTGGGGTCCAGAGCCACAGGAGTGTAGGAGACCACCTCCTTCATCTTGTCCCAGACGGTGAAGCTCAGGTTGCCCAGGTGTTTGGCCTCGTCTATCAGAGCTCCTGAGAGCAGCTGTGGATCCTCCAGCAGGGGGCGCTGGACTCTTTCCACTGTAGCCTTGTAGTTGTGCAGGAATGAGACGTCTTCAGCTCTCAGCTCCTTCTCTATGGCTCTGATTGTGTCTGAAAGGGCTGCTATCTCTCTGCTCAGAGCCTCCGTCTTCTCCTTCATCGTCCGACTCTTCTGCTCCTCTTCCTTCCTCAGAGCGGTGATCCTGGCCTCCTCTTCCTCTTGGAGAAACTGGTGAAGCTTCTTAAACTCCTCCTTAATCTGCCTCTCTGTGTGTCGGGCCTGGACCTTAATGTGCTCTGCTGTTTGATCACAGTTTCCTTTTACTTTATTAAAGAGCTCCAGTTTCTCCTGTAAGGGCTTCAGTGATTCCTGAAGTTCTTCTCTGTGATCCTGAGCAGCTTCATCGATGGGTCTGAACTTGTGGTCGGTGTGTTTCTTTGAATCTCGACAGACGACACACACTGGCTGCTGATGGTCCAGACAGAAGAGCCTGAGTTTCTCAGAGTGCAGACTGCAGAGGAGCTCCGACCCTGCTGAAGCTCTCTGATCTCTCTGCAGTAAGAAGGCCTCACACAGGTTCTTCAACACCAAGCTAACAGGTGGATCACTCCTTGAAGATCTTCTCTTACAAACTGGACAGTCTTTTATTGGTTTCTCTGTCCACCAGCTCTGCAGACAGGCTTTACAGAAGCTGTGGCTACATGACAGGACCACAGGATCTTTAAAGATGTCCCGGCAGACAGGACAGCACAGATCCTCCTCTGATCTGGAATCCATTTTGTCTCTGAGTGAAGAGAAAAACTCACCAGGCAGACCGGTCACACTAAAGGTCAGTCAGTCGGTCGTGGTAACACTACCCGCTCTGGAAAGTTCCCTGAAAGTTACTTTCACTTTAGAGTCACTTTGAGTCGTGGCTTTTCTAAAACTTTGATTCAGTGAGGAGTCAGCAGCAGGTTGGAGTTCCAGTATTCACAGTATTCCTCCTGTAGTGGAAGTTGTGGGTTAAGTCCAAAATTAATCTTATCGTCCGTCTCTCCGTCTCTGTGTGTGTGTGTGTGTGTGTGTGTGTGTCTCCTGTCACTGAGCAGTGGAAGAATGACAGGCTGTTTCCTAGTTTATCTCGGGTGAGTCAGCTGAGGGGCGGAGCTTGTGTCAGCAGTTTACTGCAACAGATCACAGCAAAGTCTCGTTCCACATTGCTGTTTCTGAACTTGGGAACTTGTGTGTGATTTGGTTTTGAAGAGTTTGAAACCAAATAGAAATATCAAAGATATTTTTACATCATCAGAGAGATGTTGATATAATGAATGATGAACACAAGGTAATGCTGTTATTTCTGGGATATGTTTTTACATTTTTTTCCACCTGTGGTAGTTGTGGTATTCCTAGAGTCTAATCTACAAATAACACACAGATAAAACATGGTTCTAAATGGGTTCTGTAACAGACTGTGTGGGTCAGTGAGGAACAATTAAGTGTCCTACTAAAGAACCATTTCATTTAGTGGATGGTTCTTCATTTGAAAAACACTTTAGATATTTTGTTGTTGTTTTTTTCTAGTTGGCCAGGAGTCCGTCTTCATCTGCCTCTGTAAGCTGTTAACATGTTGGGCGTTAACATGTGAACGTGTGTCTGTGTGCGTGCATGTGTATGTGTGTTTGGTAATTAGGCACAGCCAGGTGGCAGGATGCCAAAAAGAAAAGTGGACATAAGAGACTTGTCTAGAGGTCAAAGTGTAAGTTAGTCAGAGGAACACGTTCCACTCCGACCCTGTGGAACTCCTCCTCCTCATCCATCACAAACTCAGACTCACTCACCTCCTTCAGAAACAAACTCCAAACCCACCTTTTCAAAGTGGCCTACAACACCTGACCCCCACACAGCTGACACCTCACACACCTTTCACTTTTTATTATTATTAGTAGTAGTAGTAATAATACTATTACTTTTTAATATATTATTTTATTATTTAAATTTACGATAGCCCTGCGATGGACTGGTGACCTGTCCAGGGTGTTTCACTGCCTTCGCCCTATGAGCGCTGGGATAGGCTCCAGCAACCCCCTAGTGAGGATAAGCGGTTTAGAAGATGAATGAATGAATGAATGAATGAATGAATGAATGAAATTTATGATAAATGTATGTATTGCAATTTATATGTTCATATTATGTAATTGTTTTATTCTTGTAAAGTGTCTGAGTTTTATTGAAAGCGCTGACAAATAAAATGTATTATTGTTATTATAACTGTAGAGCCTCAACAACACGGAAATTTTACACATAAGCTTATATTTAAAAAAAAAAAAAAGTTTATTTTTTTGCATACCTGTGTCTGTGAAATTTCTGTATAAAATAGGAGTGATCAGCTTTTTAGGAAGACTTGGACACACGGACAGGAAGGAAAAGATCCTGTTTTTCCTGGTCAGATTGTAAAACCACACAGAGCAAAACACTGATGGAGGAGAAACCACAGCCAATGCAGAAAATCAGAAACCTAATTCAAGCTGAACTTTAAAAACCGTTGAAAATACACACACACACACACACACACACACACACACAGTCTTTTCTTTCACACAATCAAATTATCTAGTGATTTTTTCCCCCTAATTCTCTAATCGCCTTTTGTTTCCCATCTTCTGGAAAGAAATCAAGTGAATTTGCTCAGGTTTCAAAGGGTTAATCAGTTCGTCTTTAGACTCGATAGTTATTATAACTTTCATAATTTAGGAATCACTATAGTTTATTCACCAAGTAAAAATGTCAAACATTTCCTGATTCCAGCTTATTTTTTTCTCCAGTCATATCATTATAAATTTAATATTTATTTATTTATTCATTTATTTGGCTGCTTTTAAGACATCACTTCCCAAAACTATCCAATTCACAAGAAAAGGAATTTCTAAATGTTAAAATGTTGTACTGAGGTGGAGGCCGTTGATGATGAGGAGACGCTGTCTGCAGGCTCGTCGCTGGTACACTGTAGTCCATAATTAATAATTATATGCAGTTTTCCCTGTTTTAACACAAACGCAGTGTGGACACTTGGCAGTTACTGATGTATCTTTTATTTCTCACTCATGGTGGTGGTCTGCACATGGGACTAATGGGTGTCCTCAAGAGCTCACTATCTTAAAATGAGTTCGCTGCGATGATGTTTATTTCACAGGAAGAGGGAAATCCTCCAGACCCCGAGCCTGTGGCCTCCACCTCCAGACAGTCCACCAGGAGACCATCACAAGATGTAATGAACTTTAATTTATTGAGGATAGTCAGTGTGACATTGGCATTATTTTAAAGCCAGCCGTGCAAAGGAGCAATGCTTATATGGTGAAGCAACTGTATTATGTATTTAATTTGTTTCAGGTCAGAGCAGACAGTGTGAGATCTCTCTACAAACAGAAACTGGAGCTTGACATTAAAGCAAAGACATTGGACATTCTGTATAAAAAATTGAAAATAAAAAAACAGACTTGAGGTGGAAAAATTAGAGCATGAGAAGAAGGTAATTCAGTGATTTATTTTCAGGCATATGAAACAATTAACATCAGTGATGTAATGTTTTTCAGACATAGGAAACAATGAAACTCAAAATGTGCTGTTCTGTTTCAGGAGTGGGAGAAAAACTGAAACTGAAAAAAATAAAAATGAAAAAAAAAATTCCATGTTCATTTTTTCATGTAACTAAAAAACTGTTTGGTTATGGCCTCTCTCACAGACCTGCCTGAGGGGGAATCTAAGTTGATGGGGTCTAACACATCAGGGGGTGGGGGGTTTTTCGCACAAGTTGTGCACCAAGATCCAGTGGGTTCTCATCAAATGGGCAGGCTGTTTAAACCCAAATCCAGCTTCATGGTTCAGGCCTCAGGAGGAGGAGGAGGACCAGAGGCCTGAACCATGAAGCTGGATTTGGGCTGAGTGAGGTAACTTCAGGTTTAACCCTGCTGGGTTTTCTGTACCATAAAGGTGGGTTACTTTTTAATCCAGGTATGTTG
Source organism: Myripristis murdjan (assembly GCF_902150065.1). NCBI lineage: Eukaryota > Metazoa > Chordata > Actinopteri > Holocentriformes > Holocentridae > Myripristis > Myripristis murdjan. Next base: position 3,076,817 of record NC_044001.1, on the reverse strand, counting down.
CCGTGGTAACATACGCTGAACACTACTTAACCTGCTCCGGAGCAGGTGAAGTTCAGGATAAGAGCTCAGCAGGTAGAAAAGCCCCACCTACTGACCAATCAGCTCTCTTGGAAAATGGCCTGCCCATTTGATGAGAACCCAGTCGATCTCGGTGCACAACTTGTGCACCTTTTTTTCCGAGTTAGGCCGAGTATTTTTTTCCCGTTCTTCTTCTTTTATAAATTAATACATTTTACTTAGACTTCTTATTTTAATTCTGTTTGTTTTTTTCAACTTTGAAGAGAAGAAGAAGGAATTCTTCTTGTTTTTTTGTTTTTTTTACTCATGACTCTACACTGTGCAACCAAAAATTGATCTTGTAGACTGATGTAATGATTTTTAAAAATATTGTTGAAAATAAATGAGGGGAATTTAATTCAGAGGGTTAAATAAAAGTCTGATAAAATACACACCAGCCTCTGGGCTCCTTTAGGTTTCCATTAGTTTGCTCATATTTAGTATTTAGGGTGTCTGCCCTGAAAAGTCCACATGAGAGTTGATGCCAAATGTTTTACAGTCTTTAAGTGACAGTGAAATAATATTTTAACCAGCAGAATAAACATGAGGCGTCAGATGCTTTATAAAATGAAATATCAAAACCAGTTGAATCAAAGTGACGATTCTGACGAAGTTCAAACTGAGGGCAGCGGTCCAGCGAGGGTCGACCCTCACTGTGAGAGAGGGCCAGTTCCTCTGCAGGAGTGTACGGCTGAGTGGGAGACACATTCATTTACTGAACACACAAATGTTACTGTAGTCAGATCTACTCGTGCCGTCATGGTGGGGAAGTGATCTTATAATTGCACTAATTTACGCATTGACACAGTCGGCGATTTTTTGCCAGCATTCCTTGCGGCTCTTGGCAGCTGCTTTTTTCCTGAATGATGGATTTCTATTCCTCGTATTTATTTCAGATTATTGTCTGCTCCTCAGTCGTAAAGTCTGCGGCTCCAGTGGATTTTTCCATGTCTGCAATTGGTCGTCTGCAGCAAACTCCGCCCTTTTTATGTGAGCGCGCACAGATCTAGATTGGAAAAGCCTGGGTTCAGTTAGCGAGGTGATAACCGGCTTTATGGGACCAAAAATCAGGATTGCGGATGTCTGGTTAAGTGAAGCCAGATAACTAAGAGAAACGCCGGGGATGTTAATCCAGCTTTATCGGACAGGCCCCAGGTGTGCGTGAGGAGGCAGGTGAGGGAGATGAGACAGTGGCTCTGTCCCAATTCAAAGGCTGTACGCTACCTAGGTCGTATTTGTAGGCTGCTTACGTCACAGCGGCACGACAGGTGCTGTCCCAATTCAGTTTTACTGCGCAGGGTCCTGCAAATGCAGCCCACAGATCCAGCCTATTTTTGACTAATTTGCAGGAAACACCTCCACGATGCTTCGCGGCCGATATCACAGCCTACTTCCCAGGGTACCTTTCGGTCCAGTTTAATTTCTGGATCAGCCACCATTGCTGGAGTTATGAAGCATGTGTTAGACCTTCTTAATGTTTATATCATGACGTTTTGATAAGTTTTCATGCCTATAATTACCACCATAGATTCGGTTTAGCTGTTAACTGTATCCGAACAACGCCTGGAAATGCAAGTTTAGTTAGATGAGTTACATAGGCATTTTGCATGATGTTTCCATAGCAACCATCAGTGCGTCAGGTACGTTACAATGTAGCCATGTGTACAATTACTTTAATTGGGATAGTCTGTGTGCAATTTGTGAGGTGTAACAATTATCTTAATTAAAATACATAAAACTACAGAATCAATGTTGTCCATCTTGAGAGCGTTGAAGCTGCTTATCGTTTTGTTTCATGCACAGGTGTTCACCGACACACCTCCGAAACCTACTTCGGCATTTTACGCTGCATCACTCGAATGCGCTTCGGGAAGCCTCGATAATAATGACGTAGGAACCCTCCGCAGGCTACACCGTCCCAATTCACTAAACTTATAGTTCTGGTAAACTTGATATCGGCACCTACGTCGGACGCCTCCTACGTGGGCACCGTGGGCTGCGACCTAGTAGTCATCTAACCCTTCGATTGAGACAGACCCAATAAGCCCGCCACACCCAGCCTACAAACAAAGAAGACAGGCCGATAAACAAAACACAAGGGGAGGGGAAAACAGAGGAAAATACACTGACAGAGACAGGAGGGAGGCGGCACCTAACATTAGCGAACCTTGTGAATTAGTGACCCAGAGCCTTGAACAAACCTGTGCTGAACTGAACTGTGAGACTGTGAGTTGCTATACTGAGAGAATCCCAGATCTGGACATTGCAGGGTTAGGCACTGTTGGGATTGAGTCCAGGAGCAGCAACATAGGTGTTAATACCCGGTTATGAGAGCCAGCGTGAAGAGACAGAGCAGAGTCAGCTCCAAGTGCTGAACAGGACGGGCTTTTCAAGGAGGCACCACCAACAAAACTGGTCAACATCAATAAATCCAGAGCTCGACACCGACGTTCTGTGAATATGCTGTTTTTACAAATGTACTGTATATACACCCCCCACCAGCTTATCCTCCATCAGCTCACTGCTGACAGTCACTGTGGCAGGCAGAGGGGGGCGCTCTGCTGCACACACCTTCCACTGTCAAAACACAACCTGGTCAGCGTCTGCACTCATTTTCAAACTCACCCCTCAAAACATCTGCTTTTCTCCTCATACTTTGTATTTTGATTAGATTATATGTTATCACATTTTGAATGCACTCAATTCTAATATAAATCTTAATCATATAAATAGAAAAAATGAAAAAAATAAAATGAGCTGAAAAATTACAAAATTAAATCAAAAATAAATCATTGAAATTTAATTAAATTTTGTTTATTATTCAGTAAATTAAATAAAATTAAATTAAATTAAATTGAATTGAATTAAATTGTGTACCCACAGCAGTGTGTTGTCCTGCTCAGCTGGGAGCTGGTGTGTGAGCAGCTGGACGACGTGCAGAGCCACCAGGTGAACAACATTCTGCTTGAGGATGTGTGGTGTGGCACACAGCTCTGTCCAGCTCGGCTCTGGGGCCTCAGAGCTGCTCCAGTGAGCCCAGGACAGACTGGGCCACCTGCACAGTCACACCAACAACAAGCTGGTATCATGGACGCTCATCTGACCTGCTAATTCACTAGAAATACACAGTTTGCTCGGAGGCGATGATTTCTGTGGTAACTTTGCTACAGCTGTTTTACCTTGTGTGAGTCCAAAAGGAAGGACTAGGCTGTCAGACATTCGCCAGCCTGAAGATCAGACAGGCGGATCTCATTCCCTCATCAACCCTCATTCCAAGTTCATTATGAAGTCAAATAAACTCAACACCAGCTTGTCAAATCTTCTTTCACTGTTTTTTTCTTTCTTGATTTGAGTGAAAAGATCTTAAAACCAGAGCGACTGAACAAGATGATTTTTCTGAACTCAAGAGTTTTCATCAATTTCTATGGTTTTAATTCCGTGTGTGGTTCCGTGTGGTCACCACACAAACAGTGTCTACTGAAAGTCAACGAGGATCCGTGTCGTGCTGGACACACGGATTCTCGGCTTCAAAGACCTCGCGCTATGGGTGGTGGTTCATAGATCCCGGAAGTGCAAATTTAATTGATATTCTGGAATTTCACGGATTTCTGTGAGATCAGGTTGGGCAGACTATAGACATATATACGTATTTATGTCTATGGGGCAGACTCTATTACCACGTTATATGACGCAGAAAACGTCACGTTACCATGACAACAAAGAGTTGACGCCCCAAAATGCTTCCCATGGCGAAAATCTGTTGGGTTACCGAACTCGTCAAAAACGGTCGAGAAAGGGTGCTTAATGAGTCGGCATGTGATGCTACGGGACCCTGACCATTCATCAGGCTGTTGACGCATTGGGAGTGAGAACGTGTTGGAATCAAAACAACAGAATCAACTCAACTCTTCACATCATCAAAGAAGACAGACTCCACTTTTACCTGGAGTCCAACTCAGTGGTTTTCAACGTGGGGACCGGGGACCCCCAGGGGTCCTCCAGGGTCTTCCAGGGGGCCCTCAGCAAAATGAGGAGTCGCAGTAAAGCATTTCTACACAAGAAATCTGATCCAGCATCACTGATCTGACCTTTAAAATACATAACTTCTATCATTATAGATACAGCTTTCTTGTTATTTTAAAAAAAAAAAAAAAAAAATGTTATAAATTTTCCATCAGTTAGTGTTAATTTACACATCACCTTTTCCCCATTTATTTGAAAGTGAAATGTCTTCGAAAAATATAGTAAAAGAGGAAAATTAGTAAAGAATTGGGGAAAAAAAACTATTTTTCTAATCATTAAAATAATATATTTAAAAATCAGATCAATGATTATATGTTTATATGTTTAAATGTACAAAAAAAATCTCTTGATATATTGAACCTATATTGAAGCAGGTGAAGACACACTGAGATTAAAAATCTCCTTTTCCAGTGTGAGCTGGGTCTCTACAGGGCCAAATCTCTTCAAATGGGGGTCAGCGGCTTATTGAAAGTCAACTTGGGGGTCCAGAACATGGAAGAGGTTGAACCCCCTGGTCTAAATATAGAGAAAATTCACTTTGAGCTTTGAGCTGAAGCAAAATCGTTGTATTCATCTGAGTGTTGTTAGTATAAATTAATATTGATGCATTTCCCCCCTTTTGGTGGTGATATATTGTTTATTGATATTGTTTTCTTTCTGTTGTGTTTTACCTTTAATCTTATTTTTACTACGCTGACATTTCTTTTTTCTCATTTTTTTTTTATCTTTCTCTCTACATTTTTGTTTCTATAATTTTGTTGTTGTTGTTGATGTCATCTATTTCTAGTGGTGCTGTTCCACTGTTACAGAGACCTTCACTGGTAAAATCTTCAGTGGGAATGTTTCTATGGTGTCAATGTATGGAAACAGCCTGTCAGTGAAGGTGTGTGTGAAGGTGTGTATGTGTATGTTAGTATCAGGATCAGAGAATGTCAGCTGTCCTCTGTTCCAGTCCAGATGAACTCTGATCCTCTGGAGCTTCTTCTTCTTCACTCGGAGAACAGTAGCTGGACCTGATGGGGAGTGTGCTGAGTATTTACCTCCATAGAACAATATTCCCCATAATCCAGATTCTATGCTTCCCTTCCTCTGGCCCGACTCTTCTATCACACCCAGTTCCCAGTATGCACTGTCTCCAACCTCAACATCCCAGCTGTGAATCCCTGAGTTGAAGCCCTCAGATCCCAGGACAGCGAAGGAGCAGTCAATCCTCTCTGGATTATTAGGAAGTTCCTGCTCCTCTCCCAGTCTCACACTGTTCAGATCTTTAGACAGGAAGAGTTCTGGATGTGCAGTGTTGGGGTCCAGAACCACAGGAGTGTAGGAGACCACCTCCTTCATCTTGGCCCAGACGGTGAAGCTCAGGTTGCCCAGGTGTTTGGCCTCGTCTATCAGAGCTCCTGAGAGCAGCTGTGGATCCTCCAGCAGGGGGCGCTGGACTCTCTCCACTGTAGCCTTGTAGTTGTGCAGGAATGAGACGTCTTCAGCTCTCAGCTCCTTCTCTATGGCTCTGATTGTGTCTGAAAGGGCTGCTATCTCTCTGCTCAGAGCCTCCGTCTTCTCCTTCATCGTCCGACTCTTCTGCTCCTCTTCCTCCCTCAGAGCGGCGATCCTGGCCTCCTCTTCCTCTTGGAGAAACTGGTGAAGCTTCTTAAACTCCTCCTTAATCTGCCTCTCTGTGCGTCGGGCCTGGACCTTAATGTGCTCTGCTGTTTGATCACAGTTTCCTTTGACTTGATTAAAGAGCTCCAGTTTCTCCTGTAAGGGCTTCAGTGATTTCTGAAGTTCTTCTCTTTGATCCTGAGCAGCTTCGTCGATGGGTCTGAACTTGTGGTCGGTGTGTTTCTTTGAATCTCGACAGACAACACACACCGGCTGCTGATGGTCCAGACAGAAGAGCCTGAGTTTCTCAGAGTGCAGACTGCAGAGGAGCTCTGACCCTGCTGAAGCTCTCTGATCTCTCTGCAGTAAGAAGGCCTCACACAGGTTCTTCAACACCAAGCTAACAGGTGGATCACTCCTAGAAGATCTTCTCTTACAAACTGGACAGTCTTTTATTGGTTTCTCTGTCCACCAGCTCTGCAGACAGGCTTTACAGAAGCTGTGGCTACATGACAGGACCACAGGATCCTTAAAGATGTCATGGCAGACAGGACAGCAGAGATCCTCCTCTGATCTGGAAGCCATTTTGTCTCCAAGTGAGGAGAAAAACTCACCAGGCAGTCAGTTCAAACAGGAAGTCAGTCAGTCAGTTGTGGTAACACTCCCTGCTCTGTAAAGTTAAGATAAGATAAGATATATTTTATTGACCCTGAGGGGAAATTTGACCTGAGCATTTGTGCCTCACACAGCTGTAATCAACTTAAATAGAAAACGTAGCCAACAACACAGAACAGTGGTAAACACAAGACACACTAATAAACTACATACAACAAAATTAAAGGGTAATAAAATATTGTACATGCCTTGTGAAGGTTCCTCTCACTTGAGAGTCACTTTGAGTCGTGGCTTTTCTCAAACTTTGATTCAGTGAGGAGTCAGCAGCAGGTTGGAGTTCCAGTATTCCCAGTATTCCTCCTGTAGTTCCTCCCTCAGTGGAAGTCGTGGGTCAAGTCCAAAACGAATCTTATCGTCTGTCTCTCCGTGTGTGTGTGTGTGTGTGTGTCTTGTCACTGAGCATTGGAAGAATGACAGCCTGTTTCCTGGTTTGTCTCAGGTGAGTCAGCTGAGGGGCGGAGCTTGTGTCAGCAGTTTACTGCAACAGATCAGAGCAAAGTCTCGTTCCGCATTGCTGTTTCTGAACTTGTGAACTTGTGTGTGATTTGGTTCTGAAGAGTTTGAATCCAAATAGAAATATCAAAGATATTGTCAGAACATCAGAGAGATGTTGATATAATGAATGATGAACACAAGGTAATGCTGTTATTTCTGGGATATGTTTTTACATTTTTTTCCACCTGTGGTAGTTGTGGTATTCCTAGAGTCTAAGCTACTCATAACACACAGATAAAACATGGTTCTCAATGGGTTCTGTAAAAGACTGTGTGAGTCAGTGAGGAACAATTAAGTGTCCTACTAAAGAACCATTTCATTTAGTGGATGGTTCTTCATTTGAAAAACACTTTAGATATTTTGTTGTTGTTTTTTTCTAGTTGGCCAGGAGTCCGTCTTCATCTGCCTCTGTAAGCTGTTAACATGTTGGGCGTTAACATGTGAATGTGTGTCTGTGTGCGTGCATGTGTATGTGTGTTTGGTAATTAGGCACAGCCAGGTGGCAGGATGCCAAAAAGAAAAGTGGACATAAGAGACTTGTCTAGAAGTCAAAGTGTAAGTTAGTCAAAGGAACACATTCCACTCCGACCCTGTGGAACTCCTTCTCCTCATCCATCACAAACTCAGACTCACTCACCTCCTTCAGAAACAAACTCCAAACCCACCTTTTCAAAGTGGCCTACAACACCTGACCCCCACCCAGCTGACACCTCACACACCTTCACACCTTCACACTTTCACTTATTATTATTATTATTAGTAGTAGTAGTAGTAGTAGTAGTAGTAATAGTATTACTTTTATTATTTAAATTCTTTTATTATTTAACTTTATGATTATCGTATGTATTGCAATTTATATGTTCATATTATGTAATTGTTTTATTCTTGTAAATTGTCTTTGAATTTTATTGAAAGTGCTGACAAATAAAACGTATTATTATTATTATACCTGTAGAGCCTCAACAACATGGAAATTAAAAAAAATATATATATTTTTTTTTTTTTTTGCATACCTGTGACTGTGAAATTTCTGGATGACAACTTTGTATTTAAAAGTGTCTCGGCTGTAGTTGTATACATATTTTGAACTTCATATTGGTTTGAGGCGTAGGGTAGATATCATGGCACTGTTCAAGCCCCCCACCCCCACCCCTGTGCTCAAGCCAGTTGTGCACCCCCCACCTCTGAAATCCAAATTTCATCCATGAACCTCTCCATCATCAGTTACTTCACTTTAAGTCAAACTTTTGAAGCAGGTTGACATGGGCGTAGCAGACGCGGGGTACACGGGGGACATGTCCCCCACACTTCCCGTATCTGTGCCCTCCGTCCCCCGCACTTTTACAGCCATTACAACCACTTAATTCATTTTTAACATGTTGAAATGCTTTAAACGCCTCTAAACGCATCATGAGTAGGCGGAGCTAAGGCGGCAAACAAACACTGCTGACATGTGTCATCAGAGACAGAGGTTGAGCTTCAAAAATGTTCAGCACACCAGCCAAGAGGCAAGTTTTTTCCAAACAAACCGTGTAAGTTGAGTAATGCTGTTACAGTTTGGTAGCTTTAGATTTTAGATTTTGACTTTGATAGTATATCATTTTTAAAGAACTAAAGTCAGTTCCCTGGTGCTGTGCTGTTTGTGGTTATGTGGTTCTTTAGCTGCTAAGGAGAGGTGCAATTGAATGCGACATGATGATAAATCACTCAGTAGACCTCTGAACAATTTGTCCCCCTCACTTCTAAAATGATGGCTACGCCCCTGCAGGTTGACACTGGTAAAAGGTCGGATTTTGTCAAAGGAGCAGACAGAGTTCTGAGTATAAAAAGTGACGTGTTTATGAAATAAGAGCTGGTTGGTGGATTATATTCATGCTGCTTTCACCAGTGCATTCTAAAGATTAAAGTGAAGTCCCATGTGGTGTTGAGCGAGGTCAGTGTATTTACAAATAAACAAAGAAATCCTTAATAGTACGTTTTTTCACTGCACTTTCTCCTAAAGCGGCTGCTCGAGTTAACGTCTTAAAACATGATTAAAACAGAGCGCATGTTTTCTCATTAGGCTATAAAAAGTTCTAATATCATCATTAAATATAAAGAGGAACTTCACCAAGGTTTTTATTTTCTAATCTTGCAGTTTCTTTTAATTGAAGTAACAATAGTAAAAACAGTAAGTGAGACTAATTTACCCAATTTATTAATCTGATTCAACCAAATAAATCTCTTCAGCAGCGCAATTCAACAATCAGTGAACTAATTTAACCTATTTATTGGGGGGGAAGCAGTGTTTTGATTGACTAAATTTTTAAGCAACGTTTTTCTGAGCTAAATTAATTGATTTGCGTGTAAGATTAATAAAATTTATAATTGACATGCAAGTGGGGATTATTCATCACGGTGTGCAGAGGCGACAAACTCCCCTGATGACATGAAGACAAACTCTGGAATTATCTGAGTAACTTTCCACCTTAAATTTATGGTGAATTTCATGATATTGTGTATTTTTTTGCATCATATCACCGCTGAAGGTCTTTTTCATGTGATTGATATGGGTGTGACTATAGCTGACCAGAAGATGGCGCTGTAGCTTTGTTTTGAAAGAAGGAGCACACTTGGAGCAGGGTTGGGTACTACTTCACTCATTTTATTCTAATTATTTTATTTCACATTAAAGCCACAGTTTCATTTGTCTTGTCCTGTTTTATGTTTTGGTTTTTATTTATTTATTTATTTATTTTAGTGTAAATCCTTTAAATAAACTCAAACCTCACCTGACTGACCAGCTGGTTCCGCTGGAAGCTGAAGCTCTCATTACTTCCGTTCCATTAAAAGTCCATAAATTATTAATTCAAAGGCATCGAGCGAGGAGTGCATTTTATGTCTTCACCGTGTAACGTCCGGTGCCGCAGAACATTTTTAGCAAGCCGAGTTCACGTCCCGCAGCTGTTCATGACTTTCACCAGCTCTGATTCATTTCCAAGTAATGTAAAAAAAAAAAAAAGGCTATTAAAAGTCTTATTTATTTACTTTTATTCATTTGTGCATGTTAGAGAAAAAAATGGACATGTGAGCAAGGCTAAAAAAAAAAATTAAAAAAAAAAAGCAGCATTTGTGCAGGAGAAGGAGGAAGCCAAATGCATCATTCATATATCAAGACAGCAAGAAAGAGAGAAAATATAAATACATTAAAAGAGAGGATGGAAAAAAAATGATGGAGCCAGGGGAGGGGGGTAATATTCTGAGGAAAAAACTCAGACTTTCAGAGATTAAAGCTGTACATTAATGAGAAAAAAAACACATATTCTGAGGCTATAAAGTCAGATTTATGAGGGGAAAAAAAATCTGAAAAATAGGTTTCCATTGCTGCTGCTGCTGCCGGCCGTGTCTCAGGCCTGCAGCTGATCCCCTCAGCAGATTCTCCTCTGACATGGGATTCAGGAATAAGGAGATCCTGCTGATCTGAGCCCAGAATCAGCAGATTGTTTTCTTCTGAATCGGCCCAAGTCACAGCAACGTCTCTTCAGAGTCCAGATGCTGAGGAGGAGGTTGGGGTTCTGGACTCAGACCAGCAGGATTTCCTTCAGACTGGATCCCACAGGAGGAGGACAAACTGGTTTCACTGTTTTTTTTTTTCTCATAAATTTGTGACTATAATCTCAGAATCTTGCGAGTTTATCTCTCATAAGTTTGTGAGTTTTTTTCTCTTATATTTTCCACTTTAATCTCAGAGAATAGTCAAGTTTTTTTCTTGTAATTTTACTTCAATCTCAGAATACCAGCTCCTCCAGCTCCGGGTTTGTTTTTCTCCCTGAAGAGGCCCGAGGACGCCGCTGCAGAAATGACTTTGGGGAACTGGAAGTTGTTGTGATGTATTTTTTTTTTTCTCCCTGCAGCGGCCAGACGGGGGCGCCGTGGGCCTCCTGCTGCTTCCAGACAGGCAGCGTCTTCCTGCAGAGAGAGAGAGAGAGAGAGAGGGAGAGGAAAAAGGAGGAAGAGGAAGAACAGCCTTTTCACAGCTGCTTCTCACAGCCTTTGCTCTGTCATCCACCCCCCCCACCCCTCCCACCCCCCTCCCCCCCTCCGCCCCGCCTCAGCTCCCATGAGGCTTGGGGTGGGAGGGGATGGGGGGGGGGGGCACCACACCCTGTTAGCCAATCAGTGCTCGGCTCCACCTGCTCCATCACATCATCTTAGTTTCCAGGGCAACAGGGAGCCCCGCTCTCCTCCCACTCCTCTCTCTCTCTCTCTCTCTCTCTCTCTCTCTCTCTCTCTCTCTCTCTCTCTCTCTCTCTCCCTGTGAACTGAAAGCTGCCGCATCATCATCCTGCCCTCCCGTACTGAGCTGGTGGCTAGCAGATTAGCTTTAGCCTGTTTCCTGTTGGCAGCATCTCTCTCTCTCTCTCTCTCTCTCTCCCTCTCTCGCTCTCTCTCTCTCTGCAGTGGGATTGCCACAACATCCCAGGTACATCCCTCCCTCTCTCTCTCTCTCTCACTCTCTCTCTCTCTCTCTGCATCCTCCACCATCCGACACTCAGGAAGCGAAGGAGAGAAGGAGATGGACTAGAGGAAAAAGAAGGAGGAGATGTGGTATGTGCTGCTGAACCTTCTGCTCTGTGTTAGCCTGTCCTGTCTTGTGTTTTTCAAAGGGTGTGTGTGTGTGTGAGTGTGTGTGTGAGTGTGTGTGTGCGTATTCATGAGTGTCTGTGTGTGCGTATTAATCCTGTAATCCTGCGAGGAATGCTGATTTAATGAGCTGTTTGATGCTAACGCTCCCAGAATGATGGCAGAAGCAGACAGAGAAGAGAGGGAGAGAGAGAGAGAGAGGGTAGAGAGACAGGCGGTGCTCACAGGGAGAGAGAGAGAGAGAGAGAGAGAGAGAGCGAGGCAGAGGCAAGGAGGAGGAAAATCCCAGCAGGCTGTGTGTCAGGCAGGAAGCCCCGGTGCTTTTGTTATGGAGGCTCTGCAGAACAGGCTGCCGCTGCTGCTGCTGCATACATAAAGAGCCGCGGTGCCGCTCGGGCCCTCGCTCTGCTCCCGGAGCCCACTTCACCTCACCTCCCCACTTCGACTCCACACATCAACAAGCAAAATGTGGCAAGGACTCGCCTCTGCTGCGGGGTTTTCTCCCTGCTGTTAACAGGACCCGAGCTCTTTTATTCCCACAAGTTGACACTTTGGAGAAAACTGTAACGCAGCCAGTTTGTCACCAGCTGACTCTCTCTCCCTCCCTGTGTGTCCCGCCTTGCCGTCCCCACGGATGAGATGCGTTTTTAGCCCCGGCCGGAGTGCCTCTGCGGTTTGTTTGAACATGTCACACTGTCAGCTGCTTACAGGTTTGCAGGTTTGCAGGTTTGGCCGGTGGAGTCGTGCAGTTTGTTGTTGGTTTCCTGGGCGGGATGCAGGCGGATCCGTCGATAACGGGCCCACTCAGCTCCTGCACTTTCCAGGATGTTACGCAGGACGTGATGTAACTGTCTCTGGGGTCGGTGAAACCAGGCTGAGCGCCTGCGTAGGAGCTCGGATGTCTGAGGGGCGGCCGGCCGACCGCAGCTGGTGGGTCACGCGCTCGTCCCGGCGGCCCCACCAGGAAATTATGGCAACCCAGAGCAGCGGTGGCCCTCAGCTGTGGCCCCACCCGAACCCTGCCACCTGGCTCCACCCGGGCCTGAACCCAGCCTCGACGCTCAGTCTAACATGCAGCGTGCTGACCTTTGTGGAGGGGATGGATGCTGCTCCGTCCCGACTCCTCGAATCAGCTCCCACACTGCAAAAACTCAAAATCTTACCAAGATTATTTGTCTTTTTCAAGTCGAAAATGTCTTATTACTAGTCAAAATATCTCATTACACTTAAAATAAGACATGATCACCTCAGAAGTAAATTGTTTTTTAAATTTTGCCAATGAAACAAGTGAAAATTGTCTAAAAACAATTTACTTCTGAGGTGATCATGTCTTATTTTAAGTGTAATGAGATATTTTGACTAGAAATAAGACATTTTTGACTTGAAATAAGACAAATAATCTTGGTAAGATTTTGCGTTTTTGCAGTGCACATTGATTTAGGAACATCTAACACAGAAGGAACCGACATGGACGGTCCTCATCCGTGTCGGTTCTTGCCGTGTCAGACGGGCGGGCATCAGAGCGCCGACCCGGCCGCACGTTTTCGTCCAAACCCCGACCCGAGTCGAGAGCACAGTCGCCCAACCCGACAGATGTTCTTTGTTTGTGTCCGAACCCGAGCCGAGCCCCAGATCCTGCTTGTCCTCCATCGCTAGGTGACATTACCACCTGAAATAGTCCACGTGCTGCCTTCAGTGTCATCAAGTAAACTCCGGCACTGTCCAGGAAGCCCAGAACAAACAGCAGGTCCATCACTTTTCACTAAAATAACAGGCATGAACCCGAACCCACACATCATTCCTAGATTTTTGTCTGAGCCCAGGCTGACCCAGTGTGCAGATGACAGACTTAACAGTCAAAATGCAAATGTGAACAAAAACAGTCGCAGACGATGTGACAGCAGAAGCAGCAGGAGGCCTGAGAGTTTGTGCAAATCCAGAGTCTGTTTTCTTGAAGTTTTGTGTTTCATTTTTTTTGTCAGAGCGACACATTAACTTTGTGTCGATGCGTGGCTTCGGTCAGGACAGGATCATGGAAATAAAGTCTGTTTGTTTTTCACAAGCTTGCATCACTTTATATCAGGGACAGGATTGAGCCTCCAAGCCTTAATCCCAGACTCAACCCTAACCCAGCATTTAATTCTTAGCTTAGCTTCTTAGCCCTTAGCCTCCGACCCTTAGCCTGTCGCCTGTGAGCCACCGGCCCTTTAGTCCAGGAGCGTTCAGCATCCTGGCCCCGACAGTTTTCAGGGTTTTATACATGAAACACACCAGACAAGAGAGCAGATCCAGAGGTAAAGCGGCTGAGGATGGATTTAACATGTACTCCGTCTTTTTTCAGCCCAAAATAAACGTCATCAAGTAGCATCGGATCAGATCCGTCAGTGATAGTTTCTGCAGAACCCAGTCGGTGCTGCACCCGGTTCAGATCCAAACCTCATATCTGCTGTTCTTCTCCACCCAGTGTGTGTTTTCAGCCGCGCCTCTCGGCCCCGTGAGGCCCCGTGAGGCCCCGCGAGGCCCCGGGGACGCCGGCTCATCTCCTGCCTCCTCACTGAGAGCGTTAGAGCCTGTTAAAAGGCAGGCTTTACAGAGGAGTATTGCAGACTAATTTTTTAATTTATTCATTCATTTACAGCCTTTGTTTATCTAGTAGGGGTGGAAGAAATAGTTTCACTAAATATCAAGACTCTTTTTTTCGAGATTTTTAATCAGTTTGATTGATTTAAAGTAACAATCTAAGGAAAGACTGAAGCGTTCCCTCGGTACCGAGCGTGTCATACTAATTTTGTTGAGGGAAAATCTGCCATGGCTGTTTTCAGCGCATATTACAAAACAAAGACTAAAAGTAACACTGAAACTAATATCATTATTTCTTGCATGTGAACATCTTGACCTGATTGAGACCTTTTCATAATGACCACAAAACGTCTCACAGCAGAAATATTCAGCGTTTAAACACAGCCTCGTCCACCAGCTCTTCTTCCACGGGCTCCTCCGGTCTCTGCTGGCTCCTCGGTGGGACTGTTGGTCCAGTTTCCAGCTGCTGAGGGTCCACAGGATCCCTACGGGCCAGACAGGGCTGACCGGGCTCTGAGGCGGGGCTAAGGCGGGTGGGCGGGGCTTACCTGGCTGTGGGCGGGGCGACGTTGCAGCTGATCAGTCCAGATGTCGGCGCAGCAGCTCGCTTTGTGGCAGAAACATAACAGAGGAAAGACAAATGGAGGACAAACGAGGACATCAGGGCTCTGCTCGCTGTCTGGACAGAGGACGACGTCTAAAATTGACAAAATGAGGACGTTGTGTGATATATAGTGAGAGAGCTGGCAGCGGCGGGGATCCAACACACAACTGGACTTAGTTAGCGGTGACTTTAACCTCTCACTTCCTATTTCTTCCCTCCGGTGGCGTGTGATGGGCGGGTTTCAGGGCCAGACTGCGGGGCTATCGGAAACAGAAATGCTTTTTGTTGTCATGGTTTGAGGCTGCGGGCCTTTAGCGCCGTCTGGCTCGCAGAAAGCCCCTCGCTCGCCGTGGCACCGCAGCAGAACGCCGGCTCATTTGTCTCATCGTTTTGATCGGGGGGTCGCCGGTTGTCTTAATTTCTGAGTTTGCTGACACGTCCCTGACATTTCCTGCTCCTGCTCTGCCGCTCTGTGACAAAGTCTCTGAGAACTCGCCTGACTCACCACTTGACCTTTACATGCTTATTGAACTCATTTACACACATATGATTCTCTGGGTTTGTTTGTGTGAGCATTTTGTTCCAGTTTACCTCAAAGCACAGGAGCAGGTTAGAGCAAACACACACACACACACACACATAGGGTTAGTCCCAGTTACTTGCATTTCCTGGTTTTCATGCTGCTGGTGATGTCATGGCTGACATCACAGGGTCTGTTGCAGTGCTTCATCTGTTTGTTTGAAGCAGTATGAAGTAATGAAAAGATTATTAAACCTTATACAAAGCCATTTAGTCTGATTTCTTTGTGTTAAAGTTACCTTGACGCATATAAAGTCATCTTCCTATGTGATGGTGCTGGCTGGAGTGAGTTAGGCGTGAATTATTTTCCTTGTTCCCTTTGTCATTTTGAGTTTACACGCTAGAATGGGGATTTAAAGTTTTTGGGAGCGGCGACAATGACTGGAAACGTGTGTGATGACGCTGCAGCCGCAGGAAAATGAATGTCAGGATGGAGCAACACCGGCAGGTTGTTTCTCAATCAGATGAATATATATCACCTCGGGTTACTATGGAAAAAAAAAATAGCACCGGAAAGAGTCAGAGATGAACCGCTTTACTGAACTGCTTTTGAGGATAAATTAATTTCAGAAAAGGGGTGGGAAAAAAGAGTAAAATTCCTACATGTGTACATTAAGATATTTTAGTCATGTACAATGTCTGTAAAGTCTACATTAAAGACATTAAATCCTTTAATAATAAATAACTTCCCAACTTCATTTCCCAAATTTGGATCAGTGTAACAGCATGTCACAGTGATGTAGGGCGTTATGGTCCAGCAGCAGCAGCCGGGGCTTTGATCATAAAAAGCAAACAGCCTGTGTGTGGGACCTGCCTCGCCTTTATTTCCTTCTTGCATCATCAACGATTAGAGAGCACCTCAAAGCATACCTGGAATTTAAAGATTTATATGGAATAGCTCCCAAAGCTTCCCAAGTCCAGCTTTTTCTTGTCCTCTGTGTATCTATTTCACTTTATCAGACACATCAGACCCACACAGCGCGGCCCAGCCCGACCCGATCACACCTGCTGGAGTCGTTCTTCTGATTTGGATGAAGCAGCCTTGACCTCAACTGTATGCAAATGAGGTTATGCCACTGTAGGGCGGGGCGATATGACCTAAAATCAAGTTTACCTCGATTATGATGGGAACGATTTTTTTCCCTCAAACTGTTTTTCCACCGTGTTTACATTTGACTTTTCTTTTCGCTCGGTGTCGTCTTCATGAAAGCCAAAACGTGTCCAGACGACGGACACGGTGTGATTTTATCTTTGGTTCGAGCTGCTGGAGTCGCTCCGTCGCCTCGCTGTGTAACTTCTCCTCCGTGTGGCTTCAGTGTGGCGGGCCGGACGGGGCGGAGTCACGTGACCACACCCGGTGGTACATTTTTAAGGGGACATCACATGAACACACACAGTGGGGAAAGTATACAAAAAAACCCAAAAAACAATTAATTACCGTCATTACCGATTACGTCGTTTAGAACAATTGCAGTGTTTCTGGTGGTTCTGGATAAAATCTCACCTCACATTCTGTGTTGTTCTCTAGTTTCTCTACAGTTTTCTACAATCTCCATTCGTTCTCCACGAAAGAGCAGTCAGGGTCATTAACAGAGCAGGTTAGAGGGATCACACACATTCATTGTTTCTTCAGTCAAAACTGTTAAAATTCAAGGATCAAATAGAATATCAAACAGCACAAATCATGTTCACAGCCCAAAATAATCAACTAGTCAGAGAGAGGGAAAATATAACTTAAGGAGGTTGTTTTATTTTAAAGTAAAAATGAGAACCACCAGGAAAAGCTTGTGTGTGTCTGTTTATGGGCATGATGAACTGAAACCATGTCCAAACAGAGCAGTTTAAAAAATATATAAAAATATGATTTTTCAATTCAATTAGCCTTTATTGTCTCCAAGGAGAAATTTGTCTTGGGCACCAAGGGACAGCGTTATAAAAACATACATACCACATACATACAGTTCATACAAAAATTTAACCACATTATCCTACACCACATTGTGCAGATACTGTATATATCAAGAGCATCAAGTATTACAGTATTGCACTCTCCCTCCATAAGGTGTTCCCCGTTCCCCCCACTAGTTAGTTATCTGTTATTGAGTTCTTTTTTTGAAAGGTATAAAGATGAAACTGTATAAATAGCGCTGACAGTTGACATAGCTTTTTTGTTTTGTTTTTTCCTCTTTTTTATGTATTTCTGTATTTATTTTTTCTTTCTTCTCTTGAGTATTATTATTTCTATTATATTATTAGTATTTGGTTTGTTTTGTTTATGTTGTCATTATTATTATTATTATTATTATTATTATTATTATTTTGGAGGCGGGTTAATTATTGATTAATAGAGTAAGGTAAAGGGGTGGGACTAGACATGTTTCGACTTCCTCCCGCTCCCTTTTGAACATGCAAATGACAAATTTATTTGGCTCTTTGGTTGTTGTTTGCTTTTTCTGTTTATTTTTTGCTCATGTCTTTATTTTGTTCTATGTTTATTCATTATAATAGAGGTTGTGAATTTCAGTTTTGATTAATTTTGGATTTATTATCCAGCCCCACGCCAACATCATGGCCCCGTCTCTCGAAACGATGCGATGCAACGCGACGCTCCCAGAATGCATTGCACAGCTGCTTACATAGACAGTGAATGGGTCCCATCCTGACACAGTCGGCTGCATCCTGGTCCGGTCTCAAGTCTGAATGTCAGCTCACTTGTTGCTCTGGTGTCTTTCGGTCTTTTGGTCGCTCCGTCCAGACGCTCGCCGCCCCCGACCCGCCCATCGCCTGCCGTTGCTACGGCGACGCTGCGGCGCACGGGAGCACTTTGACCTTTAGCCTCGCTCGCTGTCGGGATGTAAACTGTTGACCAACAAGCAGCAGCTGAACTTCCCAGGCGGAGCTGATTGAATTTCATATGAACCCGACCTGGCAGGAGAAGGTGGAGAGCTGCTCCTTATTAGCACAGCTCATTAGCACACACACACACACACACACACACACACACTCACACACATCACATCACAGAGATCTCATGAATAAACAATGCTACATGTGAACACCATCCAACCCCAATGAGCTTCACACATAAATCATCTGTGTGTGTGTGTGTGTGTGTGTGTGTGTGTGTGTGTGTGTATATGTCAGATTCATATGTGTCTGTGTGTGTGTGTGTGTGTGTGTGTGTAGCAAATGATGAGGTTCAGGGTTCATGGGTACCCAGCTCGTCTCTGGAGAACAGACCCCTGTGACCCCAAACACACACACACACACACACACACACACACACACACACACACACACAGGGTAATGTTTTTTAGAGGTGGGGGGTGGCAGGCAGCTGTGTTGCTGTTGAAATGGCCTCAGTGTAATATTTGGTGCTTAAATTGTGTCTGATCAACACACACACACACACACACACACACACATTAACACCCACCAGCTCTTGGTAATGCGAGCTGCAGGCTTCAGCAGTATCATTTATTATGCCGGGGACTAATTTTTGTTTTGAAATGACAGGACAGACGGGTTGGTTTCCCTGGAGCAGCATCGACGTGTCGCCATGACTCGCTGTTTTCTCTCTGCTGTGTGTGGATGGTTCCCCTCCCCTCTGCGCCTGGGGGTCCAGACAAGTTGATATTTTGGAGCAGCAGCGTGTCAGCCTTGCCTCTTCCTCCGTGATAAAACCTCCTGAATGGTTTTATTATTATTAACTTACGCTGCTACCAAAGAAAGGAAGTAGATTTTGTGATTTTCTAAAACAGCGACAATGAAAAGTGGCAGAATCCTCATGTTTCCTGTGTTGGATGTGTTGAGAGTTCAGCTTTGCTCCTTGTCTTTGCTCTGCAGAGCCCGGGGACGTGCAGTGAGACAGAAAAAAATATATGACGAGGCCACGGCTTAGGAATTTGTGCACATTTGTTCCCAAGTTTTGGTTAATTTCTGTTTCCGCACTGCAAAAACTCAAAATCTTACCAAGATTATTTGTCTTATTTCAAGTCAAAAATGTCTTATTCCTAGTCAAAATATCTCATTACACTTAAAATAAGACATGATCACCTCAGAAGTAACTTGTTTTTAGACAATTGTCTCTTGTTTCAAGTGAAAATTTGCTTGAAACAAGTAAAAATTTGCTTGTTTCATTGGCAAAATTTGTTTCTTGTTTCTAGCTCATTTTCACTTATTTCAAGTGAATTTTCACTTTTTCCACTGTCAAATTTTGCCAATGAAACAAGCAAATTTTCACTTGTTTCAAGTGAATTTTCACTTGAAACAATTGAAAATGGTCTAAAAACAAGTTACTTCTGAGCTGATCATGTCTTATTTTAAGTGTAATGAGATATTTTGACAAGTAATAAGACATTTTTGACTTGAAATAAGACAAATAATCTTGGTAAGATTTGGCGTTTTTGCAGTGCGGGATATAATTTGTCACCTCAGTTTAATGAGATGGGAGCGCACCACCGGTGAGGAAGTTTTAGATTCTGTGTCAGTGGAGAATTTGGAGTCATGCCTTTCTCTAACTGCGTTTTAAAGTTTATTTTGTAGCAGCGAAAAAGAAGAGTGAAGCGTTATCCCCTGTTTGTGTTTCAGGGAAATTCAACCTAGTTTTTTGTTTTCTTCCTTTTTTCAGTTCAACCAAACCGATGTTATTACTGTCGATGAAAACTAACAAAATAAGACAAAACACTTTCGTTAATTTTTTTAAAATGAGGCTTTACAGCGTGCGGTGTGTGTATTTGCGTTCCCTCTCAATACTTTTCTCCGTTTGTTCCCTCTGAGCCGTGTGTCTGTTCCCTCTCGGCTCAGCGAGGTCACGCCAAAAAAATCTCACCGTGACCCTTCAAGACCTCCGTAGCTCTCAGAGTAAAAGTTCCTGCGTTACTTTTTAGAAACAGGAACTTCCTTAGATGTCGTTTTTTTTTCCATGGATTGTACAGATACACCTGCTCTTTGTGATTTTTATGTGGAATCAGTGCAAACATGGCTGCCGGGTAGCTCAGCGTGCTGTTCCAGCTGAACCTCCCCTGACATGACAGACATGCAGCCTCTCCTCTCCGTCGTGGCCGGAGAGGAGAGGCGAACGTGACGGCGAAACGTGGACATCCTGATCTGAAAAACACGAGCGAGCAAACACCTTTTCGTTTGAGCGTACCCTCCTTCCTCCTTGATTTCTCCTTTTGACACCTTTCTTTTTTCTCTCCTCCCTTTTCTCCTCCTCCTCCTCCTCCTCCTCCTCCTCTCATCTTCGTTCGCTCCTGGCTTCCCCTTTCACCGTGCTCTCCTCTCTCTCTCGTTCTCTATTCTGTCTTTTTCCTCTCGTCGCCTAATTTTCCTTCTCTCTCTCCTCTCCTCTCTTATCCTCCTCCCCTACCATTTTCTCCTCTGTTATCTCCTCTTCCTCCTCCTCCTCCTCCTCCTCCCACAGTGTGTTGATGTGTGCTGTAGTAGCAGGAGCAGATGTCAGGGTGTGGCGCTGGACACTCACAGGCCTATGTTTCTATTTCTGACCCAGAGAGCAGCAGCAGCAGCGTCGCCACCACAGCCGCTGCAGCTCACACAGGCATTTGTCAACAAAAACTACATCTCTTAATCAGAGGCATCAGCTTTATTTATCAAAAAGCGCAATAAACCTGCAGGAAATGCACAGTGATGCTCAGATGCACAGCGATAAATTTACGTCTACACCCATCAGCTTCAGACTGGCTGAGCCGATCTGACAAAATCAAACATCACAATCTGTGAGGCCGAATATCTCAGTATTGATAATATGAAACCTCAGACCATCAGACTCTGCAGCGCCTCCTGTGGCGGGTCAGGCAGGCGGAGTTTACAGACTGCACATCTCTACACCGTTTAACTGTTTATTCAACCTTTTAACGGTATAATAATTAATACCTGTAGGACCTGACAGCAGTTCAACAGAATAATAGAATAGAATGGAATATAATAGAAGCCTTTATTGTCACTGCATACTAAACACAACGAAACTGGAGATGCTACTCCGAAAGGTGCAAAACACATTAAAAAACAGAAACTTCAATCCACCGTTCACACTCATCACACAGTTTTTTTTCCTCATAAATTTGAGTTTTTTCTCGTAAATTTACGAATGTAATCTTGGAGATTCTCTCCTCCAGCTCCATGTTTTTTCCCCCCACAGTGAAATAGCCCTGTGATTTCCTATATCTGTATTTGTTGTTGTAATATTTTTGTAGAATTTGTTAGTTCCCGATTCTTTGTTGAAAGCCCAAGAACAAACCGGAGTCCATCTTCAGCTCTCAGATGAAATATTTATTTGGTCACATATAAAGCAAGGCAGTGCTGGCCTCAGAGTGACAGAGCTCCTGCAGGATCTCAGTCAGAATGAGCCTTGATATCAGGAAATGATGCACATTGATGTTCTTGGGCTTGGGCCTGCCCCGTACAGAGGTTGGACTTAAACACAACCGAGAATAATTGGCCAGTTACCCAGACATGGAGAGGCCAACCACTGTCCATGCCTTGTTTCTAGAATGTGTGATGCTAGTGTGTGGATGTTTACTGGGTGTGTATCTAATGCAACAGACCTAACTAACAAGACAGAGAAAGTACATCTGGCTCCTGCTTTATCTGTCCTCTGCTTAGCGGTCAAGCTGTCCTGAACTATATAATATATTGGATAATGCAAGAGACACTGAACAATAAGGCCAATTATAACAGATTAATTCACAAATTTATATGTAATGCACATACTTTTCATACTTTACATTCTCTATTATCACTTAATTCCTCTCTTCAGAATTTGTGCAAATGCAACTGATCCATTTGCCCTTCAAGGATCAATAAAGTTTTTCTATGACGGCACAGTAGTGCTGCTGCTGTGTGTGTGTGTGTGTGTGTGTGTGTGTGTGTGTGTGGGGTGAGGGTGGGTCGGAGGAGAGAATTTCCAAGATTCAATTTGTAAATTTACGAGAAAAAACTCACAAATTTATGAGGAAAAAAATTCGAAAATTCTACGATTATAAAGTCACAAATTTACAAGTCGCAAATACTTTTTCTTATTCTCTCACACTTCTAAAGGCTCCACGTGTGTTGAGTATTTTTTTCTCAGATTATTCATGCCCCTCCCCTCAGTCTGTCATTTTTCTTTCTGACAATATTTTGCGGTTTGGGGACTCTCTGTGTTTTCCTTAAGATATTTACACACAAGCAGCTGTTGAAAATTAGTGATGGTCATTAGTCGTCGGTGATTAATGATGAGGATGAGATGAGCAGGTGACAGAAGGTGTCCCAGTATGACAGCAAAATGTCACACAGTTTCTAGTCTCATATCTTATATAATATCATATAAGTGTTATATAATATATTGTTCAGCCCGGCTTGGCTGTATCTCCATCTTTATGCACTGGGTTAAAGGAAAATTCCCCCCTAAAACAGTCGAAAATTGTGTGAAACTTCAATTTTTCTGTTTATTCCTGTGATAAAGACCAGAAGCACCAGTTTGAGTTTGATATCAGAAAACGTCTCAGTGATCAAAATGTAAACGGTCAGCGTCGGGTTTTCTTTTCTTCTGCTGCTGGCTTGTGATTGGTCGGTGTGAGGCCGAAACCAAACAAACACAAACGTCCAACAGTCGACTTTTTCACAGCCGCCTCGGTTTCCTTTAAGTATATTTTCTTTTCTTTTTTTCTGTGTGTTGTTACTGCAAAAAAATGATTGATGTCTCTTCTGATTTTATCATGTTTTCATAAAGCAGAGTCACTCGTTTAATTAAAAAAAAGAAAGAAAAAAAAAGAAAGAGTCATGGTTTCCCCCGGCAACAGCTTGACCGTGCTTTGCATCCAAGATGGCCTCTCTGCCTCTGACACAGGAACTGACTGGCTGAACCATTAGCTGTGCATGATGAATTATTGACACACACACACACACACACACACACACACACACACACACACACACACACACTGGCAGGGCGACTGGCTGCCTGGCAGATCGCAGCAGGCGGCGGCTGGTTTGAAGCCTCCAGACGGCAGATAGCGATGCAGAGACAGTCTCTCCTAATTCTCAAGAGAGGAAATAAATCATAAGAAAATAGAAAGAAATACAAAATATGAAAATACAACCTACATATTAGTGGTATCGGTTACCGTGACAACGACCCCACACAGGTTAAATACCTGGGATTCCCTGCCAGTCAGCAATCAATCAATCAATCAGTCAATCTCCACAGACATTTAACCCTTTACTTCTTCAACCCTGCCAGGCCAAATAGTTTCTGTTCATGATTACAAATATGAATTTATTCAAACCCACAGAACTTTATTTTAACTTCTAGAGGAGATCCCGAGGTTTCCAAAGATCCCGAACATGAGCTGCTGGATTCCAGGGAAACGTGTCCAAAATGAAGCACGAGACATGTGGATCTTTTCTGTTTGATGTGATTCTGCAGCCATAAAATAAATCAGCGGCATCTTGACTTTGAATGTTTTAATCGATATAAAGTGTGATGGAGCTTCAGTGATCGACAGTATGTCCTGTTGTATGGAAGAAAAAAAGTTGTTTTATAACTTTGAAGACACTTAGGGGCAAATTTAAGGGGAAAATCAGAGTTTGAGGATTATGTTATACAAAATCAGAATGCACACGGCTGTCACTGAGCCAGATTACAGCCACAGACAGAGACCAGATTACCTACAGATGAAACAAACAAGACGAGGACCTGACCTCAGCAGATTCTGCTTTGTAACAGGATTCAGGAACAAGGAGATCCTGCTGATCTGAGCCCAGAATCAGCAGATTGTTTTCTCCTGAATCGGCCCAAGTCACAGCAACGTCTCTTCAGAGTCCAGATGCTGAGGAGGAGGTTGGGATTCTGGACTCAAACCAGCAGGATTTCCTTCAGACTGGATCCAACAGGAGGAGGACAAACTAGTTTTCACTGTTTTTTTTTTTTTTTTCTGACTTTATAATCAGAGTTTTTGAGTTGTGTTGTCTCATAAATTTGTGAGGTTTTTGTTGTCATAAATTTACGACTTTAATCTCAGAATTTCTGTGTTGGTTCTCGTAAATTTGTGACTTTATAATCTCAGACATTTCGAGTGTTTCTCTCATAGATTTGTGAGTTTTTTTCTTGTAAATTTATGACTTCAATCTTGAAAAGCCTAAGTTTTATTTCTCAGACTAGACCCCCCCCCCCCCCCACCCCCTTTGTATTGTATTTTTATTATTTTTGTGCTGATATGGACCTTTGTATCTGAAAAAGGAGGAGGGAGGCATCCTTTCCTGCAACCTCTCTCTCTCTCTCTCTCTCTCTCTCTCTCTCTCTCTCTCTCTCTCTCAGTTTCATCCCCGCTCATGTTCTCTGTCTCGGTGCGTGTGAGCTCTGATCCCGTCGTCGCTCTGATTCTGCCAGATTACTCAGATTGGGCGATGATAACGTCAGCGCTCTGCAGCCTCACTGCTCCTGTCCTGCGCTGTAATATTACCCATGATGCCCGGCACCGTGAGCACTGATGCTGGGGCCGGCCCCCGGTGGGAGTGAATCCGATCCAGGGCGGAAAGTGCGGCGGGGATGTGATGCACCGGCTCGCTGCTGGAGCAGATCGATGCTTCTCTTCAGTAATTATGTGAAGCGTATTAATGCAGCGTGAGCACAAAGCCAGCAGACTGCAGCGCACACTTTAACCAGCGTGCACAAAAAATGTGGGATGAGTTCATCTCATTCGTTTGATTTTTATATGGTGGGAAAAGTTAATCTGCTTCTGTTGAGGCTCATAATCCTTAACAAGTCGTTCAGTCTCCTCTTCAGTGTTCAGATCTTGTTTTTCGTCAAATAAGGTTAAAAAAAAATCTGCCAGCGGGATGAGATAATCCCACTTGTTTCCAGTATAACTTGTTTCAGGATTATTTTTTTTTTAATCTGGGAACAAGGATAAATATGTTGAAGGAAGGCGGAATAAGGCAGATCTGGAAAAATAAAAACTAGAAACAAAACAAATGGGATATTACATAATATCCCAATCTTTCTGTAATAATAAACTGTAGTTACTTTTCAAAATCAGTGTTGCAAAGTGCTTCACAGAGGCAGCAAAACATTAAAATGAAATTAATAAAATAGTCATAAACTCATCAGGTTCAAATAAAAAAAAATTGGAGAATGAAAATCAATAATATTTCAGGTATCAGTTGGTATAAATGTGTTAAAACAAGGCAGAAAAATTAGGATCAAGATAATTTTGGAAACAAGTTGATTAGTGTCGGAAACAAGTGGGATTATCTCATCCCACTGGCAGATGTGAACTCTGAAGATGAGACTACATGCTGTTAAGATAGATTTTTCCTTTCTTTCTTTCTTTTTTTTTTTTTTTTTTTTTTTTTTTACAGTGTTCTTTCTTGGTGTTCAGTGTGAAATCCAACCTGCCGTTTGTCCTTCACTGCAGCCGAGAGAGATCAGCTCTGAACAGACGGATTTTCTATCTGTTCTCCTCTTGTTCCTCGCCAGAAACCAGAGAAACCAGAGAGAGAGAGAGAGAGAGAGAGAGAGAGAGAGAGAGAGAGAGAGAGAGAGAGAGAGAGAGATTAACAACAGGAGCAGTAGATCCTCCAACACATTTTCCTCCCTCATGATGTATTATTCATGTATGGGCTGGGCTGGAAGACCCCCGGGACACACACACACACACACACACACACACACACCCTGCTGTCTCTGTCCTGGCTGTGTTGTCTCTGTGTTCGCCCAGATCGACCTCTCCTCTCCTCCTCTCCTCTCCTCTCCTCTCTGAGCCGCCGAGCTGAACGCTGGATGACGTTTTCTGTGTCTTAAATGATTTATGAGCCGAGGCTGGCAGAGCACTGAGCGTCTCCTGTGTGTGTGTGTGTGTGTGTGTGTGTGTGTGTGTGTGTGTGTGTGTGCCATGTGCCAGCCGTGCAGCAGGTCCATCATGCAGCAGCAGGCTCCATGTTGCCGTCGGCCCCTGCGGTGGCTCGGAGCCGGAGGTGAAGCCGGGGGTCACCACAGTTCACCAAAACTAAACTAACAACTAAAACCAGCTATGAGGGAAAAAAATGACTTAACTGAAATAAAAATAAAAAGTAAACTGTAGAAACAAAATGGAAAACTAACTGAAATGATGTTTACGTACCCACTCTGGAAACTAAACTGAACTGAAAGGAAAAACTTAAATTGAAATACAAAAATAAATTACAAAACTAATGAAAAATACAAAACTATAAGAACTTTAAACACTACTTTCACTACACTAATCACTACTGTTGGATTTACAACGTCACACAGCGGCTTCCACTCAAGATCTCTCGCCGTGTTTGTGCCGTGTTTTTGCTCTTATCTTGCTAAGACTTTGTGTATCTTTATCAGTCATCAAATAGTTGTATTTTTTTTACTTTTTTAAATTGAATTTCAGCTCAACCAGCATTTATACAATAAATGTGCTTGTTGCAAATAGCTGTATTTCACTATACTCCTTTTCACAGTCTGTTTTGCCAGTTTTTCAGTTTGTTAAAGTCGTATAAAATCGATAATGGAAAAGCAAAAACAAAGTGTGTTTTTTTTTTTTTTTTTTTTTGGAATGTCGATGCCCTGCAGGGCCAGCTGGTGGCGCTAGAGGGAGGGTCAGCCTTTCCTGAACCTTTTTGCTCATGTCCCAGGCTGCATGCAGAGATTGATTATTATTTGCTAAACTGTTTTTAAAAGTACTTGGTATTTCACAAGAAAACAGAAAAAAGGAGCAAAATATGAATGCATGAATAATCCTGATAATTTTACATATTTTACATTTCCCGATGTCTTTATCATCGAGTAACATCCCGAAATGATCTCGCGGCCCTCTTGGAGGTCCAGACCCCCAGGTTGAGAACCACTGCTCTGGTCTGTGTGCATGTTTGTAAAGCCTCTGCCTGCCTGAGACCTTCCCTGCAGTGACGTTTGAGATATTTTAGGGCGTGTACTGTGTCATGTGACGTGTGGGTGTGGTCAGTGCCATAAGACACGCCCACAGGAAGTGGGTGTGTCTTGTTGTTTGAGCGGCAGAAGTCACAGCAACAAGAAGAAGACAAGATAAAAGTAACCAGAAATGATTGATAAGTCAAGATAAACGTTCATTAACAGACAAATATCAGTTTTCTGTTTTTTCTATATTTCTTTATGAAGTGTCTATGGAGGCTTTTCAGACAGACAGCTCATCAAGATGATTGACAGGTGTTGATGCGGGACTAAAGGCCCATTCATACCCCACGTAAAAGACGGAAACGGAGACGGACGGAGCATTTCGTCCGTCATTTTGCACAAAGTGGGGGAGCTTACGATTACGGACGAAACGGAGCAATACCACCGGAAATCGTGGGGGCAGTATTGAGTTTATAGTCCAGAATGTCACCAAATCACCAGAGTCACCAAGAAGATCTGCAAAGGCATTTAAAAATGGAGTGCGGTGTTGCAACTTGTCAAAAGTTGTTTTTTTTTTTTTTTAACTTGTCAAAAGTTTTTTTTTTTTTTTTTTTTTTTTTAACTTGTCAAAAGTTTTTTTTTTTTTTTTACTTGTCAAAAGTTTTTTTTTTTTTTTTTTTAACTTGTCGAAAGTTGGAGCGGACATCCTGAAATACTGGAAATGCCGCTTGTCATCCATTTCTATCATTGGCAGCACCAAACATTAAAACTACACCAACATGTTTTTTTTTTTTTTTTTTTTACGTTTGCAGGGCAAATACTATAAAAGAACTTCTTCCACATTCGCCATGTTTTATCAGCACTGCCATCTAGAGGAAGTGTTGTGTTAACGTGCACGGACGTATGAAGAGTATACACATATAGGACAGACAGACGGACGAAAAAGGGGTATGAATGGGCCTTAACAGTAAAGTAAGTCTCATGTTGCTGCTGTAATTTGGGCCGGCCGGAGACGGGACGCCCCGCTCCGCTCCGTCCGACACGTGTTCTGACATTTCAGGACGATCGTCTCTAAATAAAAACCGTGACCCCGCGGCGCCGCGGTGCGTTCATGAATCAGCTGCTCGGCCGCCACACCGCTGGGTGACCGTTCACAAAGCGCTTGAAAGCTTTGGATCCGAACCTGACGGAGGATTATGTGTCAGAGATGCTTTTTGACAGGATGACTCTGTTATGCTGTGTGTTGTGATGCTCTGAGCTCACACAGATTAACAAACTCTTTCACTTTAATAGCTTCTAAATGCACAGGCAATTCATTTAGATTTGCCTAAACACAATTTTTTTTTTTTACAGTTTCAGACTTTAGCCAGCTGTAGTGTGTAGACGTTTTTATTTCAGTGGTACAGAGCTCTCTCTGTGTGTGTGTGTGTGTGTGTGTGTGTGAGAAGAATGTGACCTGTGTACAGAGGTCAGCCATGGCATGGTGTTAAAGGAATAGTTCCCCCCCAAAATTAAAGTTTTTCATTTCATTATCTGCTAACGTCAGCTGAAATCAGACACATGGTGAGTTAGCTCCTGTGTGTGTGTGTGTGTGTGTGCAGGCCTACATGTGCATCAGTGTTTATGCTCTTGTGTGTGTGTGTGTGTGTGTATAAAGTGTGTGTGTGTGCATGCACGTGTCCAAACTGCGTCCCTGTCGGCAGAGGTGGAAGAAAGTGACCTATTTACTGTACACTTCATAATTAAGTCCTAACACACACTGCTGCGGTGTGTGTGTGTGTGTGTGTGTGTGTGTGTTTGGTAGAGAGGGATGGAGGACGATGGAAACAAAAAGGTGGAAACCACGTGTTGTCATTTTTTTAAGAGAGCGATGTGAAGAGGACGGAGAGGAAGAAGGAGGGGCGAGTTAGAGAGAGAGGAACTTCAGCTAAATTAAAAAGCGCAGAGGAACTGAGTGTGCTTTACATAACAACATTAAATATAAAACATCCACAGGCAGTGGAGGGAGGCTCTACATAAAAACCCATAAATTACCCTGAAAAATACACAGAACAGGAGAGAACAGACAGAGAGACACACACACACACAGAGAGAGAGAGAGAGAGAGAGAGAGAGAGAGAGAGAAAGAGAGAGAGAGAGAAAGCGACATCGATGAAAACAAATTGGAACAAAGAGAGAAAACAAGATGAGAGCAGCAAGTCAACAGAGAGAGAAAGGTGTGTGTGCGTCTGTGTGTGTGTCAGCATATCAAATTATTGATATTCCTCTGCAGTTAAGGGACGCTGTGACCTCTGACCTTTGACCTCATGATGAGCTGCTGCTTATAAGGATTAAATTTTCTGCTTCGGATGACATCACTGGCTTCAATGGGGCATCATGTTGGATTCAATGGGGCATCATGTTGGTTTCTGTGGGGCATCATGTTGGATTCAATGGGGCATCATGTTGGTTTCTGTGGGGCATCATGTTGGATTCAATGGGGCATCATGTTGGTTTCAGTGGGGCATCATGTTGGATTCAATGGGGCATCATGTTGGTTTCAGTGGGGCATCATGTTGGATTCAATGGGGCATCATGTTGGTTTCAGTGGGGCATCATGTTGGATTCAGTGGGGCATCATGTTGGATTCAATGGGGCATCATGTTGGGTCCAATGGGGCATCATGTTGGTTTCAATGGAACATCATTTTGATTTCAATAGGCCATCATGGTGGTTTCAATGTGGTTTCAATGGAACATCATTTTGATTTCAATGGGGCATCATGTTGGTTTCAATGGAACATCATTTTGATTCCAATGGTCCATCATGTTGGTTTCAATGGAACGTCATTTTGATTTCAATGGTCCATCATGTTGGTTTCAATGGAACATCATTTTGATTTCAGTGGTCCATCATGCTGGTTTGAATGGTGGATCATGGTTTCAACAGAGCATCATGTTGGTTTCAATGGGCGACCAATATCAGAGAGAGAGAGAGAGAGAGAGAACCCCAGCTGCCCATCACACACAGGAAGTGTTAGTGTTTTCTGGTGTGTGTGTGTGTGTGTGTGTGTGTGTGTGTGTGTGTGTGTGTGTGTGTGTGTGTTTAATGTTTTACACTGACCTTGACCTTGACCTCACTGTATAAAATGACCTACAGTGACCTCTAGGAGAATCACATCCTCATCAAACTTTACAGACACACCAAAATGGTTGAGTTTTTCCCTAAATCTTCAGTTCAGTTCAGAAAACTTTATTCATCCCAACAGGGCAATTCATTTGCAGCTTTTCCACATGCATCCCATACAACCATGAGACTCAAGGAAGCAATAACGCACATGGGCACATAATAATCAATTACATAGTAAAAAATCAGTGCTCAGTAAAATCAATAGAATCTGTGGTAAAATCCAATAAATAAAATCCCATGAATAAATAAGACCTATAAATAGATAATTCTCTAACATATAACAGTTTCATCTAAAATCTGTGTAACAAATGGCCCAAACTGCATGGGATTAGCAGAAGGTGGGCGTGTCTGCGAAGGGGAGAGCCGTGGCTGCCCAGAGAACCCATTTTCATTCACACATCTGGAGGTCAGAGGTCACGTGTGGTCCTGAAGAGATGAGTCAGCAGATTCAGTGACTCAGCTGTTGGGAGAAACTCATTCCACCATTTAGGCGCAATTTTTTTTTTCCTTATTTGACGTATGAAGCCTCGCCTCACCTGTGTGTGTTGCTGTGTTTATGAGTGTGGAGGAAGGGGCGTGGCCTGTAGGTGATGACTCACAGGGGTCAGGGGTCACCGGGATGATGTGACTGGCTGTTTATGAACCGTCATCATCACTGGTCTGGTTATCGTTGTCATGGCAGCGATGACGACGGGTATTGATTTTTTAAATGTGAGCATCATCATAACCGTCGCTGCCAGTTATCTTCATTATGACCATCATCATCAACTCCTCCTCCTCCTCTCTCTCCTTTCCACTGCACTCCTCTTTCCTTCCTCTCTACTTGATCCTCCCTCCCTCTTTAACTCCCCTCTCCTCCTCCTCTTTTTCCCCTCTGTCTTCCTCTCCTCCTCTCTCCTCCTCCATCTGCTTCTCTAGCTTTTCTAACATTTCCCCCCCCCAAAAGTTGCTTGAAAAAAAATTGAGAGTTGATGCTTGCAGTTTTTTTTTTTTGTCTTTGTTTTTATTGCTTGGAAATCCTCTTTATCCACTGATGTCTGTGGAATATCCGCCTCTCACACAATGTTATTGGATTAAAAAAAAAAAAAAATGTTTCCTAGGACTGCAGATTTGTCATTAACCAACAGTGTAATAAGTGAATGACAACAGCAGCATCCAACGTTGGACACTTGCACTGAATCACTGTAACTGCAAAGGAAAATGTGCCATTACAGTATTTTATTACTATTATCTAAAACTAAAATAATTGTACTTGGCGGGGTGGTGATATTCTGAAGAGAAAACTCAGACTTTCCGAGATTAAAGTTGTAAATTTATGAGAAAAAAATGGATATTCCCTTAAAATGGTAAATTTACAAGAAAAAAACCTGTACAAATTTATGAGAAAAAAAAACAAAAAACAAAACAGGAATTCTGAGATTACATTTGTAAATTTATGAGAACAAAACTCAGTCAGAAGGAAATCCTGGTAGTTTGAGCCCAGAATCACAATCTTCTCCTCAGCGTCGGGACTTTGACGTCGCCGTGACTTGGGCCGATTTGGAAGAAAACAAGAGTTTTTTCCCATAAATGTTAGGTTTTTTTTCTCATAATTTACAAATGTACTCATGGAAAATCAGAGTTTTTTTCTCTGAATATTAAGGGTGCAACGATTAGTCCACATTGTCCATAAAAATCGATGACAAAATTAGTTGCCAACGAATTTAATCGTCGATAAGTAGTGGGTGACGTCATCGCGCCTGATTTTCACGCTGTGCGCGGACCTGACATTAGCCGTGTCCCAATTCAGGGTCTGCATCCTTCGAAGTCCGCATTTGAAGGCCAGTTACGTCACAACACTGCGCGAAGGCCTGTCCCAATTCATCCAAAGTCGAAGGATCCTTCAAATGCGTCCTCCTTTTCAGCCGTTGGTAGCCGATTCGGAGGATGCACCGCGACTATCCTTCTCGGCCTCCCGTATCCCAAAATGCTTTGCGTGCTGCTGCTCAATCGGAGAAAAGTTCAGATTTCACATTATAAATATTCGTTTTTTACTCATTTGAACATCCAACGCCATATATGCTAAACCAAAACCCCTGTTCTGTCTTGTCTGACAGAAAGAAACGTTATATTTCGGTCTCCGGAGTTTGTTGTCATGGAAACGGCGGTAACGGCGGTTACGCAACCAGGAAATACTCCGAAGGCTAGTCCCATTTCGTTGCCGTTAGTTGACGGGGGATAGTCCAGTAATTTTAGGCCAAAATTGGGGTCAACCTAGGACAAATTGCAAGAGAAGCAAACTCAACTGATTTTGTATCCTCAGTTTGTCCTGAGTGAGGGAAAAAAAGTCCCAAGAAATCCCATTGGTGGAAAGTTTTGAAAATCACCTATTTATGACCACATATTACCAAAAAACACTGTTTTTAACACACAGGGGAAAAGGGTTCAAAATTTTACTTTCAGATATCACTATAAAAATTCACAAGTTGATTACACACACAAAGACAAGAAAAAAAGTCAATTACAGGTTCTTTGAATTATCCTGTTTACACATGCATATCACACATTATCTGATTTGATATGCGCTAATAAGGAATATAAGGAATAAATGCCAAAACAGATATTTAAACAGTGAATTAAAAGGTTACTATTTATATAGTAACCTTGAATTAAAAGGTTACTATATAACAGTGAATTAAAAGGTTACTATATATATAGTGACCTTTTAATTCACTGTTTAAATATCTGTTTTGGCATTTATTCCTTATATTCCTTATTAGCGCATATCAAATCAGATAATGTGTGATATGCATGTGAAAACAGGATAATTCAAAGAACTTGTAATTGACTTTTTTTCTTGTCTTTGTGTGTGTAATCAACTTGTGAATTTTTATAGTGATATCTGAAAGTAAAATTTTGAACCCCGTTCCCGTGTGTTAAAAACAGTGTTTTTTGGTAATATGTGGTCATAAATAGGTGATTTTCCAAACTTTCCACCAATGGGATTTCTTGGGACTTTTTTTTCCCTCACTCAGGACAAACTGAGGATACAAAATCAGTTGAGTTTGCTTCTCTTGCAATTTGTCCTAGGTTTTTTCATAAAATGACTGGACTAGGAGGACGCTTCGGTTGAAGTCCGGGTCCTCCGAAGGACCCAGACTTCGGAGGACCCGGACTGCGAAGGATGCAGACCCTGAATTGGGACACAGCTAGTGTTTTGCGCAGCAGAGTTACTAAGGAGTGAGTCATCTTGCGTCATTCCTATCTTTGCGGAGAGTTGGCGCGGCAAACCTAACGGCCACCGGGAAGAAGCAGGTGAAATGCAAAATGGCGGCGGCAGTTGATGCTACACTGCTGCGTCCTAAAACTTCAAAAGTCTGGAAGTATTTCACCTTAAACCCCGCAGAGATGAGGACTGGCAGTAAGATTTGTAAGGCGGACCTGACGTCTCACCGGAGCTCGTCGGTCACACGGCAGCATCTGGAAAGAAAGCAGTTGTACTCTCCAGGTAAAACAGTTAGCCTCTCAGCTAGCTAACGGCTGTTAGCCTCTTCCACCCGGGACTCGCCGTCCGGGCTCGCCGTGTCTCCGCCTCCGTGTTCGGCTTCGTTACAGCCGAGAAAACGGTTAGAAAAACGCGGTTGTGCGACTCAGGTCCGCTTGTCCATTTTGCTCATGTAAAAATAAAACTGTGTGTACAACTACAGACATTAGCATAATGCCGGTTAGCTCTCAACCTGCTTCAGATTAAGATTCGGTCAATTAATGCAATTACTTCACTGAACAAACCTTTAGCTGTTAATTTTAAATGGACAAAAACTTTTTTTTTTTTTTTTAATCCTTTTGTACTAGTAGTGGCTAAATCAGCAGCAGTTTGGTGTATTTCTGAATGAAGAAGTCACATTCTCTCAGTCTCTCTCCCATACAGTCTAATGCAGTTCAGTGTAACATAAATTCTGCCTTTTAACAAAGTTAATAATGTTCAGTTTGTGTTGACGTTGATTTAATTCTATGTCAGTTTCATTTTATGTTTGTCGTTTTTTTTTTTTTTAGAGGTCTTGTACTGGACTACATTATACTGAGAGGTGTTTATAATTTTTTTGTCCCTGCTATTTATATACAATGAGGGGGGACAGAATAGTGGAAACAGCTGTCAGTAAAGTGCAGTCCAGTCCAGCAGCAGCACTAACTATGAGCTCAATGCCAAACATAGAAGTGAATGAACACCTCTGTTACCGTGACAACAAGACAAGCTGAGCATTATAGGCAGCAGGAGAGGAAACTTTATGGCACAACAGCTGGATTACATTGGATTAGATTAGATTGTACAGGTGGATCTAATAAAGTGGACACTGAGTGTATATTTTCTTTATTGTTAGTTAGCACATGCGTACAAGAATCTCCAAGTGAATTGAAAAGCTTGAGAGCTAAATAAGAGTCTTTTGAATAATCAGTGACTAGTAGACTACCAAAATAGTCATTGGCTGCAGCCCTTAATTGTGATTATATTTTAATTTAAAAAATATTTAGCACTGGAGCTTTAATTTAAGGCAGACCCAAGCAGTGACAGATTTGGGACAAAACTCCTCTCCCCTCCTGTGGTCATATCGATGATGATGATGATGATGAGGTTATCACACTAAGATGACGATGATGTCACATCTGTTCCAGACCGCTGACCTCATTGACAGGAGATGACACGCCTCTCGGACAGGAAGTGGTGTTCCTGTCAGAGGCATTAACATCACAGAGCAGGATAATGTTTCAGGGGGGAGAGAGCAGCATCAGAGGAACTACACGGTGCCAGACCCTCCCGGTCTGTTCGACGGTCACCTCTGGCCCATGTATGTAAAACACAAGAACACGATGGGGAGAAAAACCAGGGGAGAAAAACAGAAGTTTATTTTTAAAAAGAGAAGAATTATAACTAATCCTGGTGTGTTTTTTTTTTTTTTTTTTTTTTTTTTTTTTTTTTAGAGGACAGGATGTCAGTGAAGTGCATGACAGAGCGACACTTTTACAGACTGGACTCTGCATCTTAGACATGCTGGATAATGAAATGTAGGTCAGGAGACTGAAATCTCAGGCAGTTTGTCCACACTGCATCTTGATGAGAAGCTCCTTCCACTGCTAATGAACATAAATCAACATCTGAAAACATTTGGAAGGAGACTTGCTGTGTGACTCGGGTTCTGAATTTTCTCTGTCAGGGGCTAAACTTAAAAACAGACAAAGAATTGAAATCAGTTTGAATTGCATGTGGATTTGATTTAACCTACATTTAATTTACATTTGGACCCTTCATTGTGATGACTTCAGATGAACATATGACTTATTGAATTAGCTTGCAATAGTGGAAACAACTAATGTGATTGCTTGAATTTAGCAAGGGGGATTAGCTATCTTAGCTTACTAGCCTAGCCACCTGGGCTAATTTCTAGCACTAAGGAAGAGCGGGCTAAATATTTTACCTTAAAACATGAAGCTAAATCCATCAAGACTCTTTACAGACATTAGTTTTGAATGTGCTTTCCATTGGAGAACATATAAAATGACAAATATGTTGTGTTCAGACGTGGTTTACTTGTTGACATCGCAGAGATGCAAAACTTTTTCACTCAGGCGTCCAAATGAAGTTCATTGTTTTGGTGCTGAGGCTCAGCAGAATGAATTGGTGCTAATGAGACATCAAGGCCTAACCCCTGACCCTGACCCCGTTTAGGACACAACGAGGGCGACCCGGTTTATACTGCACAGCATTTTGATCTTTTGTCCCACAGATTGAGATGATGTCCCACATTTTGATAGGCGTTTAGTTTTCGGAGTCATTGCTGGCATTTGTTTATTTGACCTGCTTTCTTCAACCGTGACATGGAGGTTAAATGTGATTTATTAAAGTGCATGCTGGGATGCATGACCCGTTCTGACAAGACAGCAGCAAGTCCACATCACATCAACAACATGTCAACAACAACAGAGGACAAGTGTGAGGAAGGAATGTCTTGTTCTGTTAGCAGTGATGAGTTCCTAATGTTGCCTGATGTTAGTTTACGCTCTGGAGTAAATTTTAGCTGACAGTATTGACCGGAGTTTTTACTTGCAGCCGTAACAGAAAAGTGATTGAGGTTGCCAGTAATGTGTTGAATGGTGTTGCCATGTTGGGAAGGCTGTATGAAGGCCGTGTGCGCCAGTTACGTTCTTTATTCTCACCGTTTTTTCCACCTGCTCACATAACGGGCCATGAAGCTAAAATGAATGTTTATTTCAGAGCCTCGGAGACATTTCTATGATTCGTTTTGCGATGCAGCTGGAGTTCATTCCTTCGTTTAGTGAAACTGGTTGTTTGCTTTGCTTTGCTTTGCCGTGCGGGTTTGCGTGGAGTTTCCTCGCTCTGCAGCTTTTTGTCGTTCTGCTGCTCCACTGACATGTTTTCTGCTTCACCGCTGCTGATCAATATGGAGCCTGAGTCGCCTCCGCACCGCACCGCAGCACACACACACACACACACACATAGACACACTGGTTAGTGGGTCACCGAGCGAGGGAGGGAACACACACACACTCACACACACTGATAAAACAGAGAAGTAACTGTAGTCAACAATAAATCCTGTGAAATAACTGTGTTTTTGGATTAATCCGCTGTGTGTTAGCACTCGGTCCGCAGGTCAGCAGAGGAGTTTTCCTCCAAAGCAAAACATGAAACTAAAGTACAAAAGAACAGCTTTGGTTTTTCTTCTGTTTTAAATCGTGTATATTCCCATTATTTCTGGGAACCACATGATGAGCCCCTTGGGTTTTTTTCTTTTCCTTTTAAATTGCCCTTCGTTTGTTCAGAGTGTGCTCCTTTTATAGTTACATGTTTTTCTTGATTTTATAAGACACACACACACACACACACACACACACACACACGGAATCTGTCTCCCAAGGCAGTGCTGAGAGGAACCAACTAAATCTGATATAGCAGTGATCAGATATAGAATCATTGTCTGAATTATGATTTATTTAACAGCTGGGTATATGAATTCTTATCATGAGCATTAACTCCTACAGTAATCTTTAGACATGCATATACTCATAAGTAGTGATATAAGAAAGAACATAAAATGATATATGAAAATAAGTGCAGGGCTCAATCAAGTGCTAATTAAAAAAAAAAAAAAAACTCATCTGCTCAGCCAAGCATTTGCAGAAAATCTTTATTTATCTTTAAAACAGAGACGACAACACTTTAAATCCAAAGTAAGAAATGGCAATGTGTAAAGTACAAGTGTTATAAAATTTTAAATCATAGAAGTACAGGTAGAAAAAGTAAAATAATGCATATAGAACAATGTATGTAAACTAGAGAACAGTACATAAATTTCAAAGGAAAATGTATTTAAAATTTTCAGAAAAGGAATTTCAAAGAAAAGAAAATCACCGTATGAATGTGCCATCAACATCAAAGTCCAAACACACAAAACTAACTTATTATTTTGCTATTTAGCTTACTTATATTAATAACTTGCTCTACAGGGTAAAAAACACATAAATAAATAACTTTGATTTTATTTATGAGAAAAGATGACATGTTTTATATATGAACAGGCTGATTTGTTTTCACTTTATTTTAACTTCATTCTCTTCTTATTGATCTTGTTTCAGCTTTGTTCTTATTGTTTTGACTTGAATTGACTTTGTTTGAATAATTTGGGCTTCCTTTCATTTCTTCCTGTCCTGCCTGACTTTATTATCTCTGGTTTTTCCTGCCTTCTCTCTGATGGACATAAAATGATTATCAAGTCCATGTTCAGATGGAAAGAGGCTGGTTTTCTAGCTGTGGTTCTTTATTTTGTTTGTTCAGTTGATTGTAAATTCAGCTCCTGGCAGTAATAAATACATACAGTGAATTTTCAGTTCAGGGAATTTAATGATTTAATGCAGACTTTTTTTTTCCTACAAAGAAAGAAAATAAAAGAAAATACGTTTTATTTTTCTGCAGCTGATGGCTGAAATATTTTGAAGTCACAGAGGGAGGAAACATCTCTCTCTCTCTCTCTCTCTCTCTCTCACACACACACACACACACACACACACACGGTGGGTGTGTGTGCAGTGCCAAGACGTGACAGCCCCGCTGTCTGGGAGAGTGAGCGAGCGAGAGAGAGAGAGAGAGAGAGAGAGATTGATGTAGAGAGTGAGAGATTGAGAGAGTGACAGTCAAAAGAAGAGAGAGTTGTTGTTGGATATTCTGCCTCTTCTGTCACATCTGGAATATTCTGGATAATTTTTTTCGGGTTGGGATTAGGAGATTATTAACTTATTTAATACCAAGGCTAATGGAGAGGTGTGTGTGTGCGCCTGTGTTTGTGTGTGCATCCGTGTGAGTGTTTGAGTTAATGTTGGTCTGTTAAGAAGAGGCTATACTGTCCTACAGGCTGTGGGAACACACACACGCACACGCACACACACACACACACACACGTGCGCAGTGTGTACAGTGTGTGACTGTCCTGTTTGCAGACGGTGTGTGTGTGTGTGTGTGTGTTCTTCTGTACCACGTTATCCATCACTCTGGCTTTAATATCTCAGTCAGGACATGTTAGTGTGTGTGTATGTGTGTGTGTGTGTGTGTGTGTGTGTGTGTGTGTGTGTGTGTGTGTGTCAGTCCATACTGCATGTATGTGTGCAGCATTTCTAGTTTTTAATCACAGTAAAAGCAAAAATCAAAGATCTATAGGGAAAAAAACACAGCAGCAGTAAAAATGTGTGTGTGTGAAAGAGAGACGTTTAAATTTACTTACATTTACTTTTTCCTTTTTTAACGACAAACTGCAGCTGGAATAAAAATCCCTGCCACATTTTGCTGATGATTTTGCAGTTTTATGAAGCAGAAGTGTTTTATGTCGGTGAAATCAGGCGCTGTGAAAACACTAATCCTGTGCAAGTCCAGGTTTTTTCTGTAATTGCTGTAATTGCTCTTTTTCCTCTTTAAATACCTTGCTGTCATTTCAGCAAAGGCATTTGGTGCAAACAGAAAAGTCACGATAAAATCCTGCAGAGATGTGGCTGCATGTTGTTTCATCATGTGACACTTTAAAGGAATATTACAACGTTTTGGGCAAAATTATTTCTTTTTTTTTTTTCTTCCCCAGACTGAGACCAGATATTGGACACCACTCTCTCCTCTGGACGTCCAGTGGTTCAGTTCCTATGGGTAGCATTTCCTCTTAGCTTAGCATAAAGACTTGAAGTCTATGGAGTTGTTAGCCTGGCTCTGTTGAAGTGAAAAAATAAACCTTGCAGCAGCTCTGAAGCTATCTGATTTACACAGTGGAATTCTTTCTTTCTTTCTTTCTTTCTTTCTTTCTTTCTTTCTTTCTTTCTTTCTTTCTTTTTCTCCCACGTTCTCTCTTTTTCTTTCTCTTTCTATCTGCCACTCTGTCAAATTTCCATGCCACTCTGAAGCCCCCATGAATATTTCTCTTGCTCTGTCACTGATTGTAAGGTTTATTTTTTCACTTTGACTGAGCCAGGCTAACGACTCCTACAGACTTCAAGTCTTTATGCTAAGCTAACAGTGGACCAGTGGACGTCCAGAGGTGAAAATGGTGTCCAACATCTGGTCTCAGTCTGGGGGAGAAAAGGAAAAAGAAATTATTGGAGTATTCCTTTAACGTCAGCATCATGTGGACAGTTTGTAGAGACGCTGAAGGAAAAGATGGACATGTGCACTTTTGAAATCTAAGAAATGTTCATTAACTTGCAAAACGCCGGATAGGAGAGAAAAACAGACGCACACACTGCATGTTGTTTGATAAATGTGTATGTTGATCGATTGATCAGCTGGCGTCCTGGTTTCTGTCTGATTGTGTCTGTGATCTGTTATTTGTGGTCTTGCTTTTCAAATGATTTAATAGAAAACTGCACAAAAGCAGATTTATCTGGGGGAGAATGGCAGGATAAAGAGCCAGGTGGAGATGTGGAGAGCTGGAAAATCACAGAGGAGGAATAATGAGATTAAACTGGAGAGAGAGAGGATTTATCTGTTTGTATGTGTGTGTGTGTGTATGTGTGTGTGTGTGTGTGTGTGTGCATCTGCTCTCAAAAACAGACAGAGGAAGAGAGAGGAAATAATGTTCTTTTTACATTTTATTTTATTGTATTTTATACTCAATTTTGCTCTCAACCCTTTGAGACCTGAGCAAATTCACTTCATTTTTTCCTGAAACATTGTATATTTCAGATTTAATTGCAAGAAAATGACCATGAAATTTCCCTAAAAAAAAAAAAATTAAATTAAATGAATTATTTTTACATTGAATATTTTTTTCTGTATATCTTTCCAGTTGTTCTCCTGTGAAAACTGCATTGCATCACACGTTCATGCTCTGTTCATTCTTCTCTCTTCTTTCTAATCTCATTTTTTTAATCTGCCTCATTTTCTTCTCATCTTTGTGTGTGTGTGTGTGTGTGTGTGTGTGTGTGTGTGTGCGTGCAAATTATATTTCCACTGTTTGGTATCAGATAGCAAACTGAAAGGTCAGTATAATCCAGCTCTCTGATTGGCTCATCACTCACTGCTGCTGACATCTTACTGGCCAGGATGTTCTTTGAAGTTTAAGTGTGTGTGTGTGTGTGCGCGCGCGTGTGCGTGTGCGTGCATGTGTCCTGAAATTCTCGACAGTTTTCCTTCCTTTCATCCATCTTCTGTCCTTCCTTGTTTCCTTGCTTTAATTCTTTATTTCCTTCATTCTGTCCTTACTTCCTTCATTGGTTTTCTTCCTCTTCTCCTCGGTTATTGATAATTTTTTTATTGCTTCATCTTTTATCTTCCTTTCTTACTCATTTCTCTCCTTTGTTACTTTCCTCATTCCTTGATTGGCTTAAATTTTTGATTCTTCACTTTATCCTTGCTTTTTTCCTTTTTGTTTGTCTTTATTTTGTGATACTGCTCTGTTGAAGTGAAATGACACACTAATTGAAGTCTCTCTCTCTCTCTCTCTCCCTCTCTCTCTCTCCAGTTCACACCAATGAGGCTCATCCATCCACTTTAGGAACCTGCACCCCTCTCTCTCTCGCTCTCTCTCTCTTGCACCATGAGCGTCGTAGCTCTCTCACCCGAGCCCCCCTCCCCGATGGTCACCTCCGTCACCCCGACCCTGGACCCCGAGGACCCCCCTGCCCTGCCTGGCCGCCCCGGCCCCCCCACCTCAGACATGGAGGCCTGCAGCGTCTCCGGTGCAGCGGCGGCGGCGGGACGGGACGCCTGCCACAGGTAACACGGCTCTGAGTTTTACTCCCACGCCCATAAAACTTTAACAGAAGTTTTGTTTCCAAAGCTCACACTCGCCTTCCTTCGACAGTTTCCCGCTTCCTTGTGCACCTTTTGCGCAGGTGGTGGGAGGCTCGTTGTCGTTGGTTACTATGGTGACCACCACTGGCTTGGCAGTGCTTCTATACGTGGTGGCTTTGACCAGTAAATGCTCATTCATGCTCCTTTACATGTGAAATGTAACCGTCTTTGCCCACATGCTTCCATGCCTCCTTTATGTTGGCATGGATTTTGAGCAGTAAGTCCACTAGAGGGCAGTGCAGAGTCTAAAGTTTCTGACAGCAACAAACATGGCGGTGGTGGAGGAGGCCGTAATAATGGAGCCACTACAAGCAGGCAGAAGAGGAGGCGGTGCTGTAGACGGTGGGGGCCTGTGAGGCCTTTAAACACATCACAGGAGGATGGAGGGTTGTTTTTTCTAATATCATCTTTTTTTTTTTTTTTTAATTTCCTCATCTCTCGTTCATAGACCGGTCTCTGTTGAACTATTGGCTGCGCTGCCCCCATGATTTCCGGTGGTGCTGCTCTGTTTCGTCTATATCCGTAAGCTTAAACCAGAACAAATATGGAGTAAATGAATGCAGAGTATGGACAGAAGGCTCCGTCTGTATCCAGATTTTATGTTGAGCATAAATGAGCCCTAAATATTATTTTTTTCATCTTGAAACTGAACTTTTCCTGGATCTGAATTTTCTAATTTTATTTATTTTTTGGCATCCTTACACAGAAATCAAACCGGTGACAGATGCATCAATTTAAAAAAAAAATAACAGTGTGTAAAGACAGACAAAACAGAGACATGGAATGGCATGT
Source organism: Myripristis murdjan (assembly GCF_902150065.1). Taxonomy (NCBI): domain Eukaryota; kingdom Metazoa; phylum Chordata; class Actinopteri; order Holocentriformes; family Holocentridae; genus Myripristis; species Myripristis murdjan. The sequence goes on along the minus strand of NC_044001.1, from coordinate 3,034,415 downwards.
AAATGTGTGTGTGTGTGTGTGTTTTGAGGTCCAGGAAGCCTCCTCCCCTGCACACGGGGGCGGACTGGAAGGTGGTCCTCCACCTGCCGCAGATCGAGACGTGGCTGAGGGCGACCAGCGAGCGAGTCACACAGCTCACACACTCCGCAGCGCAGGACACCGACAACAGACACGTGGACGTCCACCTGGTGCAGCTCAAGGTAGGACCGGACAGAGTGTGTGTGTGTTTGTGTGTGTGTGTGTGTGTGTTTATGTGTGTGTGTGTGTGTGTGTGTGTGAGTGAGAGAGAGAGAGATTAGATGAGCAAGACGTGGCTGGCACAACACACGTTCACACTGCAGATCTTCACTCTGGACTCTCATGTTGTAATCTGAATGTGATGCTAACATGCTACAGTGGCCCTAATACACCGTCATAGTTATTGAGGTGATTTGTTGTCATGGTTTTGTAAGCACTACTATGACCGCCAGTTCCTTTTTTTATATGGTCTACTTGTTGTGTGTGTATGGTGCAGATTGGCTTTGCTGCTGTTTGCCTGTATTAAGGAATCACGATGTTTCCTCAGTTTGGCTCGTCTCTCCAGTTCTCCTGACCTCCTTTGTGTGGTTTTAACTTTGACATGCCCTTACCAAGAAAGGCATTTTAACTCACATCCTCGTCTTGATGAGAGTGTGCTCCACTTCTCATCTCCACGTCTGTCCGTCCTGGGGAGGGATCCCTCCTCTGTTGCTCCCCTGAGGTTTCTTCCTATTTTCTCCCTGTTAAAGGGGTTTTTTTAGGGAGTTGTTCCTCATCCGATGTGAGGGTCTAAGGACAGAGGATGTTGTACTTTCTGTAAAGCCCTTTGGGACAAATTTGTAATTTGTGATCCTGGGCTATATAAATGAATAAAATTGAATTGAATTGAATTGAGGGCGGCACGGTGGTGCAGTGGTTAGCACTGTCGCCTCACAATAAGAAGGTCCTGGGTTCGATTCCCACCCAAGGTCCTTTCTGTGTGGAGTTTGCATGTTCTCCCCGTGTCTGCGTGGGTTTCCTCCGGGCACTCCGGTTTCCTCCCACCGTCCAAAGACATGCAGGTTAGGTGAATTGGAGAAGCTAAATTGCCCCTAGGTATGACTGTGTGTGTGAATGTCTGTGTTTGTCTGTCTGCCCTGCGATGGACTGGCGACCTGTCCAGGGTGTTTCACTGCCTTCGCCCTATGAGCGCTGGGATAGGCTCCAGCACCCCCCCGCGACCCTAGTGAGGAAAAGCGGTTTAGAAGATGAATGAATGAATGAATGAATGAATTGTGAGAAAATATGTTTTCAGTAAGATCCCTGCTCATCTGGGGAGAAATTTGAGCCAGATTTTTTTTGGTGGCCTTTTGCTGTTTGCATTATTTAGAAAACATCAGATCAGAGGAGAAAAATCAGAACGGTGGATGTTTTGTTTGCAGTGCGAACAGAGCCACAGAGGGAGGGAGAGATTTGACATAAGGATTAGAAAGAGGTTAGATTACTTTTTTCTCTCTGTTTGTGCATTATGTAATGGCCTTTAGACATGATGCTGCGTGCATGAGTGTGTGTTTCATCCCTGAAGCCTCGACATTCATAGAAAGCGGTCGTTTGTTTGCAGTCAGCAGACGGGAGAAGGTCACGCCCCTCTGACAATAAATTTCCTGCAGGATTTGAACGTCACCTTTTGTTCATTCAGCTTCACAAAGATCACTAAAATGCTAAGAATGTCTTTTTTATTATCATGTCTTATTTATTTGTATTACATTTTTTGGTATAATTAATATTTTTTGGCTTGTGGTCAGACTAATGAAGACATTTGAAGGCACTGATTTGCGCTCTGATCATGATCGTGTTTCTAGTTTCCCTACCATTTAGTTTTCCCTTTCACTCTTTCAGAAGACACAAGACAACTTTCTTTGCTGTTTCTTGTACTAATTAGAAAATTATTTTTCTAATAAGAACACCTGGGGGGAAAAGTTTCCGATGTGGATGCCAACAGTTGTGTTTTGTCTTTTCCCTGCGGTCGGACTGGATCATGTGAGTCCGGGTCTTGAATTTTGAAAGGAGTTTGGCTCATTTGATCTTTTATTTGAACTCAATTTTCTCAAATGGTTTCGGTGTTGATTTGCTCTTCACGGTGAACGTTGTGTCAAATTCACCTGCAGTTTCATAAATGACTTTAACTTGACTTGAACTAACACGGTCTTGACTCCTGGGTGTTTTATAGGAAGACAGGGTTTTCTACTTTTGCTGGCAGACGTTAAATCAGACGTGTGTGTGTGTGTGTGTGTGTGTGTGTGTCTTGTTGTCTTTGCTCCCTACTAGCTGATCAAGCAGGCCTCAGGCAGTAAATCTCCCATCATGCCTCAGCTTGACGTTATATGATTACTAGTTTCCACCGGTCATTCATGTAACTCCAGTCAGAGCATGTCGGGACAACCTCCCTGAAACTGAGCGATAAATCCTTTCTGCATGATTCATATTTCATCTGCTCTCTTCTTTCACTTTCCTCTTCTTCATCTCCAGCTCCACTTTGAGGGTGAAACAGATTTAAGAGGCAAAACGATGACAGATCAGAGTTTTCACCTGAGTTCACCTGCTCAGTCATGTTTTCACATCCTGCTAACAAAGTCCAGAAGTCAACTACTCGTGATATTAATGCAAAAAAAGTCCCTGCTCTCCCTCTCTTTATCGTGTAAAGGACGATCTTTACTCTGTAGTGCTGTTCCAAAACAGCTGTTTGTGATGTAACAGGCATGTGTTGGCCCGGTTCGTGGCATTAATAATGTATCGCCGACGAGGTGACGTCACGCCCAGATGTTTGCAGCAGCTCCAGTGGAGATTGATATCCAAAAAAAAAAAAAAAAAAAAGTTTCATGATTAAAACAACAGAGGTAAAATGTCAAGTTTTGATGTCAGTAGCCCACAATCAAATAGCCATGGTTTCTTTGTAGAGCCGCCATTTTACAGACATTCAACAATCAGACAGCAACAGCACGTAGACCAGAATGCACTGCTGCAGCCTCCATAAAACATAAAGTTTTTCTGAAATGGAAAAACTCTCTGGACAAACGTTTGATGTCAATATCTTTCTCTGGTCAGAGAATTGTTATTCTTCAGATTAAAACTTTAATAATAATACTGATTAATAATACTAGAATAGTAAAATAATAAAATAACATAATGGTAATTAAATAGTAAATAGCAATTTAGTAATTATAAAATTCTATTTCACTTTATTTCTTTCTAAATGTAATTTAATAAATGATTATAATAATTAAATAGAATTCAATAAAAATAAAATGCTTTATTGATTTTACATGCAAAGTTAACAAAAGAGACTGAGAATAGTCCAAATCAGGTCAAAAAAGCCACTGCTAACATACACAATCAGTTTCATTTTCAGAATTAAAGCCCCACAACAACAGTAAAGAAAGTTTCAAAGCCTAAATCAACAACATTACAAACAAATACAAAGAAAATTTAGGGAAAATTCACATGGACAAATTAGAGCTTTGAGCTGAAGCAAAATCATTTTATAAATTTGAAAGTTGATCATATGAATTAATATTGATGCATTTCCCCCCTTTTGGCTGTGATATATTGTTTATGGATATTTTTTTTTCTTTCTGGTGTGTTTTTGCCATCAATCTTTTTACTACATGGACATTTCTTTTTCTTTCTTTCTTTCTTTCTTTCTACAGTTTTGGTGTTATAATTTTCTTGTTGTTGTTGTTATTGATGTCATCTATTTCTAACGGTGCTGTTCCACTGTTACAGAGACCTTCACTGGTAAAATCTTCAGTGTTTCTAAGGTACCAATGTATGGAAACAGCCTGTCAGTGAAAGTGTGTGTGAAGGTGTGTATGTGTGTGTTAGTATCAAGATCAGTGAATGTCAGCTGTCCTCTGTTCCAGTCCAGATGAACTCTGATCCTCTGGAGTTTCTTCTGAACTAGGAGAACAGTGTCTGGATCTGATGGGTAGCGTGCTGAGTATTTACCTCCATAGAACCTTATTCTCCATAATCCAGATTGTTTGCTTCCCTTCCTCTGGACAGACTCTTCTATCACACCCAGTCCCCAGGCTGCACTGTCTCCAACCTCAACATCCCAGCTGTGAGTCCCTGAGTTGAAGCCCTCAGATCCCAGGGCAGCGCTGTAGTAGTCAAATCTCTCTGGATTATCAAGAAGTTTCTGTCTCTCTCCTCGTCTCACACTGGTCAGATCTTCAGACAGGAAGAGTTTTGGATGTGCAGTGTTGGGGTCCAGAACCACAGGAGTGTAGGAGACCACCTCCTTCATCTTGTCCCAGACGGTGAAGCTCAGGTTGCCCAGGTGTTTGGCCTCGTCTATCAGAGCTCCTGAGAGCAGCTGTGGATCCTCCAGCAGGGGGCGCTGGACTCTCTCCACTGTAGCCTTGTAGTTGTGCAGGAATGAGACGTCTTCAGCTCTCAGCTCCTTCTCTATGGCTCTGATTGTGTCTGAAAGGGCTGCTATCTCTCTGCTCAGAGCCTCCGTCTTCTCCTTCATTGTCCGACTCTTCTGCTCCTCTTCCTCCCTCAGAGCGGCGATCCTGGCCTCCTCTTCCTCATGGAGAAACTGGTGAAGCTTCTTAAACTCCTCCTTAATCTGCCTCTCTGTGCGTCGGGCCTGGACCTTAATGTGCTCTGCTGTTTGATCACAGTTTCCTTTGACTTCATTAAAGAGCTCCAGTTTCTCCTGTAAGGGCTTCAGTGATTTCTGAAGTTCTTCTCTGTGATCCTGAGCAGCTTCATCGATGGGTCTGAACTTGTGGTTGGTGTGTTTGTCTGAATGCAGACAGATGATACACACTGGCTGCTGATGGTCCAGACAGAAGAGCCTGAGTTTCTCAGAGTGCAGACTGCAGAGGAGCTCTGGCCCTGCTGAAGCTCTCTGATCTCTCTGCAGTAAGAAGGCCTCACACAGGTTCTTCAACACCAAGCTAACAGGTGGATCACTCCTAGAAGATCTTCTCTGACAAACTGGACAGTCTTTTGTTGGTTTCTCTGTCCACCAGCTCTGCAGACAGGCTTTACAGAAGCTGTGGCTACATAACAGGACCACGGGATCCTTGAAGACGTCATGGCAGACAGGACAGCAGAGATCATCCTCTAATCTGGAAGCCATTTTGTCTCTGAGTGAAGAGAAAAACTCACCAGGCAGACCGTTCAAACAGGAAGTCAGTCAGTCAGGCGTGGTAACACTCCCCGCTCTGGAAAGTTCCCTGAAAGTTACTTTCACTTTAGAGTCACTTTGAGTCGAGGCTTTTCTAAAACTTTGATTCAGTGAGGAGTCAGCAGCAGGTTGGAGTTCCAGTATTCCCAGTATTCCTCCTGTAGTTCCTCCCTCAGTTGAAGTCGTGGGTTATGTCCAAAGTGGAATCTTATCGTCCGTCTTTCTGCGTGTGTGTGTGTGTGTGTGTGTGTGTGTGTGTGTGTGTATGTCTTGTCACTGAGCAGTGGAAGAATGACAGCCTGTTTCCTGGTTTGTCTCAGGTGAGTCAGCTGAGGGGCGGAGCTTGTGTCAGCAGTTTACTGCAACAGATCAGAGCAAAGTCTCGTTCCACATTGCTGTTTCTGAACTTGGGAAGTTGTGTGTGATTTGGTTCTGAAGAGTTTGAATCCAAATAGAAATATCAAAGATATTGTTAGATCATCAGAGAGATGTTGATATAATGAATGATGAACACAAGGTAATGCTGTTATTTCTGGCATATGTTTAATTTTTTTTTTTTTTTCCACTAAAAGAACAATCTAAACAATGGCAGATCGAGAGGTGGCACAGGGTGGCAGCTGCCACCTTACAAAAAGGCCTTCCCACCCCAGCTTCCACCCAAATTTTGGATATATAATTTTTAAATATCGTTGCTGGGTGCAAATTTCCAAGACCAAAACCCTGAAGTTTCAGATGAACACAACTCCCTTGTCTGAGTTCAAGTGAAAGCAGCATTAGATGTGACAGCTGTGTGCAACAGCCAGCCCGGTGTGCAGGAAACTCATAACAGATAACAGGACAATATCAAGAGTGATGAGACTCTGTGCTGAGTTTGATGTTTTCTAAAGAACTTGTAGAGGATTTTCTGGTTGAAAACAATTTGCTGCTTAACTGTGGTGACAAAAAACAGTCAGCAAGAAGCTGCAGAAAACTTGGATAAATTCTTGACAAAGTGTTTGATATTTATCTGCTCTGCTGTGGCTGCTGGGAAGGAGGAGAGCAGTCTGCCACGCCCCATACAACCAGGAAGGGTCAAAGCCTCATTTTACATTTTATTCCCTGAACCGGAACAAAACCCAGCAACAGCAGTTTAAAACAGCTTCAACACAGTCCAAATTGAAATTGTCATGAAAGGCTGTTCTTTCGCAGCTTCTGGGAGAGAGCGGCTGTCATGCCCAGTCAGAGGAACACCTTCCTGAATGGAATCTCATTTTTTCATTTTTCACTTTTTTCCAAATCAGAAAACACAGAAAGCCCCAAGAAAGACCTGAGCTGAACTGCTGCTTCATCAGTTGCAGTGCAACACAGAAATAGTTTCTGAATATTTGTGATTGTGGGTGAAATTTTTTTATTGGTTCTTTGGTCACGAAAAAATGCAGTACAAGAGCTGTACTGTGATTAATGTCTGGATTTGTCTGGTTCAGATGCATAAGTCTTACATGTAAATCACAGTTCACTTAACAGACAGACTTGGACACAAGAATAAAATTTAAGAGGAAATATTTGGTAGAAAATTATTCTTATTTTATTTCAACAGGGGATCTCAAATAAGTGCATAAAGTAAAAAGTGCACGTGCAGAGTGCAGATGATTGGTAGCTATTTTGTAAAAGATGAAAGTGTTCGCACATCATACATCTTCCCAAATAATTGTCTTGGGCAGCACTTTCACCTTTAGCTGCGTGATGTTGAGCAGAACAGCCGTCGCATCTGAAACGGAAGGCCTAAACAGATTTAGAGGTTATGAGACAATGTGTATTTGTTGCATTCAAGCCATGGTAATAAAGTTAAACTATCTGCCCATAGTGTTTTTGTCTAATTCGCTAAATGAATTAAGGAAACTACAAACGTCAGGCAGGTAACACGTTTGTTTTTTTCACGTGTTTGTTCATGAGGCCAGAAAGGTCGAGTGGGTCAGTTACTACAAATAACGCTTATTTTATTATAATGAAAGTATGTTATTACTAAGGTTATTACATGTAGTTTCTGTGTGTGCTCTTGTTGCATGGTGAATGAAAACACAGACGTCACTCGACATCCGTTAGTTTGAAACTCTGTTACAGTTATGAATAGATGTTGCTTGATCTCATGGTTTTGGAACAGATTTGTCAGGAGAACCCAGTCAGAAAACTTTATTAGACACCAGAACTCGAACACAATGACATCACTGCTGACATCACAGTCAGGAAATACAGACATGTTTCCTGCTGACCTTCATTCTTTATTGATTTTACATGCAAAGTTAATAAAAAAGAGACTGGAAAATAAAATCAGGTCAAACATGACAGTGCTAACATACACAGTTTCATTTTGAATTTAACAGATTATCTTTCACAAAACTACAAAACAATGAGAGCAACAGTAAAGAAAGCTTCAGTGCCTAAATTAGCAACATTATACACATTTTGAAGCAAACTGTTACGTCCACCTTTTGAATTAAATGACACCAAACCTGATAAAATGATTGACAGTGCAGAATTAAAATTATGGTCCTTTTTTTAATGGACAACAGATCACTGAAGTCGAGGATCGTGTGTATGTTGAAGATGTTTTACTCATTGCCTTTTCTCCACATTTTTGAAAAAAAAAAAAAAAAAAAAAAAAAAAAAATCAAATAAAATTGTTGGGAGAAAATAGCCACACAAAAAAATACAGTAAAATTAATGAAGAAATTTAAAAATACAATACTTTAAAAAATGTAAACAAAACTATTGTTTAATAATTTTTAATAATTTTGTCATTATTTCAAACAGTTAAAAAACAGATTTGTCATGCTTGATCAAAGTCACATTTCTTGTGTTTAAATGTTTAAATGTGGAAAAAAAAATAACCAGGTGAAGACACATTGAGATTAATGCTGGCCTGGGTCCCTACAGGACAAAATAAGTTATACAGGAAGTTATACAGTCCATGTCTACCGACGCCGTTCCACTGTTACAGAGACCCTCACTGGTAAGATCTTCAGTGGGAGTTTTGCTATGGTGTTGATGTATGGAAACAGCCTGTCACTGAAAGTGTGTGTGAAGGTGTGTATGTGTGTGTTAGTATCAGGATCAGAGAATGTCAGCTGTCCTCTGTTCCAGTCCAGATGAACTCTGATCCTCTGGAGTTTCTTCTGAACTGTGAGATCGGTGTATCCACCTGATGGTGAGCATGCAGTGTATTTATCTTTATAGAACCATATTCTCCATAATCCAGATTGTGTGCTTCCCTTCCTCTGGACAGACTCTTCTATCACACCCAGACTCCAGGCTGCACTGTCTCCAACCTCAACATCCCAGCTGTGAGTCCCTGAGTTGAAGCCCTCAGATCCCAGGACAGAGACAAATTCATCAAATCTCTCTGGATTGTCAGGAAATTTCTGTCTTTCTCCTCGTCTCACACTGGTCAAATCTTCAGACAGCAAAAGTGCTGGATGGGCAGTGTTGGGGTCCAGAACCACAGGAGTGTAGGAGACCACCGTCTTCATTTTGGCCCAGACGGTGAAGCTCAGGTTGCCCAGGTGTTTGGCCTCGTCTATCAGAGCTCCTGAGAGCAGCTGTGGATCCTCCAGCAAGGGGCGCTGGACTCTCTCCACTGTAGCCTTGTAGTTGAGCAGGAATGAGGCGTCTTCAGCTCTCAGCTCCTTCTCTATGGCTCTGATTGTGTCTGAAAGGGCTGCTATCTCTCTGCTCAGAGCCTCTGTCTTCTCCTTCATCGTCCGACTCTTCTGCTCCTCTTCCTCCCTCAGAGCGACGATCCTGGCCTCCTCTTCCTCTTGGAGAAACTGGTGAAGCTTCTTAAACTCCTCCTTAATCTGCCTCTCTGTGTGTCTGGCCTGGACCTTAATGTGCTCTGCTGTTTGATCACAGTTTCCTTTGACTTCATTAAAGAGCTCCAGTTTCTCCTGTAAGGGCTCCAGTGATTTCTGAAGTTCTTCTCTGTGATCCTGAGCAGCTTCGTCGATGGGTCTGAACCTGTGGTCGGTGTGTTTCTTTGAATCTCGACAGACGACACACACTGGCTGCTGATGGTCCAGACAGAAGAGCCTGAGTTTCTCAGAGTGCAGACTGCAGAGGAGCTCTGACCCTGCTGAAGCTCTCTGATCTCTCTGCAGTGAGAAGGCCTCACACAGGTTCTTCAGCGCTAAGTTACGAGGTGGATCACTCTTTGAAGATCTCCTCTTACAAACTGGACACACATTAATGAGTTTCTCTGTCCACCATCTCTGCAGACAGGCTTTACAGAAGCTGTGGCTACATGACAGGACCACAGGATCTTTAAAGATGTCCTGGCAGACAGGACAGTAGAGATCCTCCTCTGATCTGGAAGCCATTTTGTCACTGAAGAGAAAAATTCACCAGGCAGACCGGTCACACTGGATGCCAGTCAGTCAGTCGTGGTAACACTCCCTGCTCTGGAAAGTTTCCTGCAAATTACTTTGACTTGAATGTCACTCTGAGTCGTGGCTTTTCTAGAAGTCCTATTGAGTGAGGAGTCAGCCGTAGGTTGAAGTGCAGTATTCCCAGTAATCCCAGTAATCCACTTGTAGTTCCCCCCTCATTGGAAATCATGGAATAAGTCTGAATGTTAATCTTATACACACACACACACACACACACACACAAAGACAAAGAGACAGATGATATGTGTTCAGTATGCCGTGGAAGAATGACAACTGTTTCCTTTTTCATCAGTTGAGTATGAGGCTGGGTGGAGCTTTGCCACAGAATTTCTTTTAAATGCCCACCTTTTTACTGTCATAGACGTGGAACCAGTTTCATTCCACAGTTTCGCTCTCTCGGGTTTTACTGGGTGTTGTAGTCGACAGATGTACATCTGATGACTTGAGAGCTAATTAGCTAATTTCTCTTAAGTGTCGGTGCTGTTTCCTGTCCTGTAGGTGGCAGTGTTACTTAGGGGTCAATCAATCAATACAGGTGCTTATTATTTTCCTGTGGCTGTTGTAATTTCACTTGTATATATACCATTTATTATCATACAGTCATTATGGATAATCTGTACCCATACAGTACTGTTGAGGACTTTTAATTATTATGGAAATCTGTACATTTATTTAAAGGTGAATAGCAGTTTGGTACAGATTTAATTGGACGTTGATTGCATGAAATGTTTTATTTCATCAGCTTTACACAGTCAAATTTTTTATTACCTTTATTTTATGGGTCTTTCCCCGATCTGCACCTCTGGTCTCTCCTGCCACTGTAACGACCCACTATCCATTCATTGATTCGATCATTTTTCTATACATAGTTCCTGTGTGGCTGTGTTTTATTGATGAGTGTGTGAGTATTAGATGTCTTGCTGCTGCTGTTTGGTTTGTTCAGAGACTTCTCAGTGAATTTTAAGGTGTGCCTTGATTCCCAGGACTCAAAATTTAGCATAATATTCAGGACCCTTTTGCAAATGCTTTTACTAAAAAACTCACGGACAGCTTGGTTTCTCGATCTTTATTTTAGATTTTCACCACAGTCTTCCTGGTGAAATAATTTTGAACCTGTTCTGTTTCAACACAAACGGTGGTGTTGTGCTATGTGGTGAGGGCGGTCTACTGTTATGAGGAAGTGGCTTTATGCTCCTCTGTGTGTTTAGATGGCTGATAGTTTTGGTTTATTGTAAACTGCCAGGGAAAGAGCCGGTATACCTGCATGTAGCCTCCAGCACACACTGAACACAAACCACCCTCACTGACTTTTGATTTTGATCTGAAGAACTCAAATTCTTTCGAGGCCATCCATCATTTTCAAAAACTTTCAAGGTCTTATTTTGTTTACTAAAATCTCCCAAGCAGACAGTAATGCACTCCTTACTTTCTTTGTTGAGAAGATTAGAGATATTAGGGGAAACCCCTCACCACCATCCTGTCATGGGTCTGCCTGTGTGTTGTCCCCCCCTAACACTTGGTCCTCCTTTAACCTTGTGACATTAAACACTGTCTCTACTCTTCTTGATAAAATGAAACCCTCCTCCTGTCCTACGGATGTTCTCCCTACCGTGCTGTTCAGAAAGTCTTTTAAGTCCATTGGCCCTTGTATTGTCGATGTGTTCAATTTATCTCTTGTAACTGGGGTTGTTCCCTGCTTCTTTAAACATGCTGTTGTCGAACCAATATTGAAAAAGCCTAGCTTGGATCCATCACTTCCTGGAAATTACAGGCCTATTTCTAAACTGCCCTTTGTGTCAAAAATCTTAGAAAAAGTGGTGGCAGAACAACTCACTGTTTATTTAGAAAATCATGAGATCTATGACAAATTCCAGTCAGGTTTTCGTAAAGGTCATTCTACTGAAACTGCACTACTGAAAGTTTCAACTGACATTTTGTTGTCAGCCGACTCAGGGGAATACACTGTTCTGGTTTTATTAGACCTGTCATCTGCCTTTGATACAGTTGACCCTGACACTCTGATCACGAGACTCCGTGATCTGGTTGGGATGTCTGGTTCAGTTTTACAGTGGTTCTCATCATATCTGTCAGGTAGAACCTTCAGTGTTTGTGTGAGCCAGATTATGTCCGATACCACTGAGCTAACATGCGGGGTTCCCCAGGGCTCTGTCCTGGGGCCAATTTTATTTCTCTTGTACATACTCCCACTAGGAACAATAATCAGGTCTTATAACAATGTATCCTACCATTTTTATGCTGATGACATTCAGTTGTATTGCAGATTTAAACCTACTGAGCTCCATAAACTGTCCTCCTTAGTTGACTGCTTGACCAACATCAAAAAATGGTTAAATGACAATTACCTGAAGCTTAATTCTGATAAAACAGAAACTTTGATTATTGCGCCAGATGACAAAATCCCTCAGATCAGGCAATACATTGGTGATGTACTAGGCTCATCGGTCCAGTCAAGCCTCAGAAACTTAGGTGTCGTTCTTGACTCTGCAATGTCGCTTGAGCAGCACTCCAGACAATTAATAAGAAACTGCTTTTTCCACCTGAGGAACATTGCAAAATTAGGTGATATGGTGCCTAAAGCCGAACTTGAGATGTTTATTCATGCTTTTATCTCTTCTCGTCTGGACTTTTGTAATAGCCTTTTTACCTGTCTTAATAAGAAAGAGCTTGACCGTCTACAGATGGTACAGAATGCAGCTGCACGGCTTTTAACTCACACTCACAAAAGGGCACACAACACTCCTGTTTTAGCCTCTCTACACTGGTTACCAGTCCATTTTAGAATCAATTTTAAAATTCTGGTCCTTACTTTTAGAGCTTTACATGGTCAAGCACCCCTCTACATCTCTGACCTGATCAAACCTCATGTACCTGCCCGTACCATGAGGTCGTCAGATCAGAGATTGCTAGTGGTTCCTCACACCCACTTCAAGTCCAGAGGTGACCGGTCTTTTCAGGCAGAGGCACCCAAACTTTGGAATGCCTTGCCACACTCCCTACGGTGTTCTGATTCTGTGGACTCTTTTAAGAAACAGCTGAAAACATTTTTATTTACACATGCTTTTAATTAGTGTGTTTTTAGGTTTTATATTTGTTATTTTATTGTTGTACTCTATTTATATTGATATGCACTTAGTGTTTTTATTGTTGTATTTTATTTATTTTATTTTATTTTATTTTATTGTAAAGCACTTGGTGATTTTTATCTGCGAAAGGTGCTCTATAAATAAACATTACTTACTTACTTACTACAAACATTCAGGGTTTTTGTCTGTTTGTAAAGCTGTTTGTCAGGACTGAGGCAGATTTTTACTGTTCAGCGTCCAAACCTCCAGAAGTGACACTGTCCTCTCCTCTCCTCTCCTCTGCCGTTTTTAGATTCTCCTCTCTGCACCACTCTGCTCTGCTCTCTCTCTCTCTCTCTCTCTCTCTCTCTCTCTCTCTCTCTCTCTCTCTCTCTCTCTGTGTGTGTGTGTGTTAAAGTAACTGGAAGACAGGATGCGTTCTATTTCCTGCTGCTCTCTCTCTCTTTCTCTGTCTCTCTGTCTCTCTCCCTCCCTCTCTCTCTCTCTCTCTCTCTCTCTCTCTCTCTCTCTCTCTGGCTGAGTCACACTCTGTTGGCATGAACATGCATACACACCTCGACACCCACACATGCACACACACCCTTCGAAATGCCATTGTCTGATGAAGTAAGCCTCTCTCTCCCTCTCAAATTCATGGCATGAAAAAATTTGCCAAAGCAACAAAGTAGTTTGTTCAAATATTTGGACATAACAACCAAACATTTAAATATCAAACAATAAATAATCTCCCTCTCTGTTTTTTTTTTTTTTGCTAACTTTCTGGTCTCCTTTTTGTATTTTGTGTTTGTCAGTTTTGGGTAATTTTTGTGTAATTTTATGGTTATTTTCTTAGTTTAATTTTAAACATGTAATGTTTAAAAAAAAATCAAGTGAACTTACTCAGGTTTCAAAGGGTTAATGAACTGAAATGTCAGACAGCCAGTTTTCACATCACACACCCTGGTAGTTCAGGCTTTGTAATGTGTGTGTGTGTGTGTGTGTGTATGTGTGCGTGCGTGCGTGCGTGCGTGCGTGTGTGTGTGTGTAGTCAGATGACGCGCTGGACTGAAGCCTGCATGGTTCTGGGAAGTGGCTGGGTTATCTTTGTGGCGATGTCGTCTGACTGATGACTTCACTGCTGATGACTGTGTGTGTGTGTGTGTGTGTGTGTGTGCATGTGTGTGTGTGTGTGTGTGTGTCTCAGTGCATGATGTAATACAGTACATTTGAGGAGTTTATCCTCTTTCCTCTGCTTCTCACAGCCAGCTGCACATTAACAAGTCCTTCAGTCTCCTCAGTATTCAAATCTCCTTTTTCTTCCAAACAAGGTGTTTAAAAAAAAAAAAAAAGAAAAAAAATTGCCACTGGGATGAGATAATCCCACTTATTTCAATACTAATTAACTTCATTCCCCAGAATTATCTTGAATTATGTGTCATTTTCTTGATCCTAGTGGCTGATCTGCTTTATTTTGCCTTGTTTCAACAGATTTATGCTGGGATTTATAGGGGAAAAAAAAGAATCCTGAATCAAGTGAAACGGCACAGGAAACAGTGGGATTATCTAATCCCACTGGCAGATTTCTAAATTGTTTGAAGAAAAACAAGATTTGACCATGGGGATGTGTTGCAGTGCAGGACTCGCTTCTGTAATTTCATGAATTTTTTTTTAAGAAATTGTATTTGCTCTCTGTCCATTCAAACCCATTTTTTTTCCCAGATAAAATAAGAGAATTATTATTTCCCTTCAGCTTGAATTTGACTCAGTGATTTGATGATTTGATGGTAAACAGTTTTACAAGATGAACTTTGTTGTAGTTTCTTGTCCTGAGCAGTTAGTGATTTTTTTTTATTACTCTGTTTCTATAATATTTTGCTTCTTTTTTTCTCACCATATAAAATAAACTACAATAAAAATGTCTTAAAGTTACAGTGGAACAGAATGGGATAGAGTGCAGGCTCAGCATCTTGTTGGTCACTGCACTTCCATCCTCTGGTAGATGGTTCCATCTAGTGGTGGTACCTGTGCATGACAATATAATGGAGGTTGTATAGACACACACACACTGGATTTCAATCAGTAATGTTTTGTTCAGTTTTAAAAAAATGTGTTAAAAAAAGAGACCAAGGCTAAAAAATGCAAGAAATACCAAACCACAAATGATTGTATAAAAGCTATTTTAATGGTTGAACATGGTCTATTTAGGAGGATTTTTTTTTCATTCTAATGCATTATAAATGTGCCCTCTGTATAAATTCAGATGGTGTGTATAATCTGATACAGGAGGTTGGTGCAAGCATTAGAAAACTCATTCTGCCAATCAAACACTGCAAGAGCCAATGTTCATGTGATAAATGATACAAAATCAATACGTGTGATCAAACACAGCATGTAGTGACAGTCTGTTGTTATACACTCCGTGGCCACTTCATCACGTCCAGCTGTCCAGTCTAATGCAGTTCAGGTCAGCAGCTCTGCCATAAATTCTACCTTTTAACAAGTTTATAATGTTCAGTTTGTGTTGACATTGTGCAGAATGAGTCAGTTTAATTCTATGTTTATTGCTGAGGTTGTAGTTTCCAGAGGTCTGCTACTGGACTGCATTATACTAAGAAGCATTTCTCATTTTTTGCCCTCTTTTTTATATACACTATATTACCAAAAGTATTCGCTCACCTGCCTTTACTCATACTATGAACTGAAGTGCCATCCCATTCCTAACCCATAGAGTTCAATATGATGTCGGTCCACCTTTTGCAGCTATTACAGCTTCAACTCTTCTGGGAAGACTGTCCACAAGGTTGAGGAGAGTGTTTATAGGAATTTTTGACCATTCTTCCAAAAGCGCATTGGTGAGGTCACACACTGATGTTGGTCGAGAAGGCCTGGCTCTCAGTCTCCGCTCTAATTCATCTCAAAGGTGTTCTATCGGGTTCAGGTCAGGACTCTGTGCAGGCCAGTCAAGTTCATCCACACCAGACTCTGTCATCCATGTCTTTATGGACCTTGCTTTGTGCACTGGTGCACAGTCATGTTGGAAGAGGAAGGGGCCCGCTCCAAACTGTTCCCACAAGGTTGGGAGCATGGAATTGTCCAAATGTTTTGGTATCCTGAAGCATTCAAAGTTCCTTTCACTGGAACTAAGGGGCCAAGCCCAGCTCCTGAAAAACAACCCCACACCATAATTCCTCCTCCACCAAATTTCACAGTCGGCACAATGCAGTCTGAAATGTACCGTTCTCCTGGCAACCTCCAAACCCAGACTCGTCCATCAGATTGCCAGATGGAAAAGCGTGATTCATCACTCCAGAGAACGCGTCTCCACTGCTCTAGAGGCCAGTGGCGGCGTGCTTTACACCATTGCATCCGACGCTTTGCATTGCACTTGGTGATGTGTGGCTGCAGCTGCTCGGCCATGGAAACCCATTCCGTGAAGCTCTCTGCGTACTGTACTTGGGCTAATCTGAAGGTCACATGAAGTTTGTAGCTCTGTAGCAATTGACTGTGCAGAAAGTCGGCGACCTCTTTGCACTATGCGCTTCAGCATCCGCTGACCCCTCTCCGTCACTTTACGTGGCCTACCACTTCGTGGCTGAGTTGCTGTTGCTCCCAAACGCTTCCATTTTGTTATAATAGAGCTGACAGTTGACTGTGGAATATTTAGGAGCGAGGAAATTTCACGACTGGATTTGTTGCACAGGTGGCATCCTATGACAGTTCCACGCTGGAATTCACTGAGCTCCTGAGAGCGGCCCATTCTTTCACAAATGTCTTGTTTCACAGTCTGCATGCCTGAGTGCTTGATTTTATACACCTGTGGCCAGGCCAAGTGATTAGGACACCTGATTCTGATCATTTGAATGGGTGAGCGAATACTTTTGGTAATATAGTGTATATTGCCCTGTTATATATATACTACTCACAAAAAGTTAGGGATATTCGGCTTTCGGGTGAAATTTCAGGATGAACCTAAAATGCATTATAACCTTTACAGGTGAACTTAATGTGACCTTCTGTAAACTTTTGAATGCACATGTCCAACTGTTCAGTGTTTCAGTACTTTTTGCACAAGTTGCTGTTCTCTAACAAGGAGTTTAACGGCAAAATTCACATCAGGTGTTTGATGCTCCAGCTCATCGAGGTCGTATCATTAGGGAACGGCTGCTGGAGACTGGGGTACCTCAGATGGAGTGGCCTGCACTTTCTCAGACCTACATCCCATAGAAAACCTATGGGATCAGCTGAGTCGCCGTGTAGAGGCTCGGAGCTCTGTACCCCAGAACCTCAATGTCCTGAGGGCCGCCCTTCAAGAAGAGTGGGATGCCATGCCTCAGCAGACAATAAGTCGACTTGTGAACAGTATGAGACGTCGCTGTCAAGCTGTAATTGATGCTCAAGGGCACATGACAAGTTATTGACACTGACATTTTTTGTTGTGGTATATCCACCACTGTTGTTGGCTTTTGTTTCAAGAAATTGTTTGAGATGAGGAAATCACCAGTGTATGCTTCTACTTAAATGCCCTACTTTCATGATATAATATCACTGTAGCGTGAACTTTTTACATTTTCCATAAATTTCACCCAAAAGCCAAATATCCCTAACTTTTTGTGAGTAGTGTATGTGTTTCAGACAGAACAGCTCTCACTAAAATGTAGTTCAGTGCAACTGCACCACTATGAGCTCAATGCCAAACATAGAATTGAATTTAAAAAATCAAAAACAAAACAAAACTGAATTTTACAGGCATCATAAATGTAAGGCTATATAGACAATGGGAGCTGTATTGTGGTTCCCAAACTGTGGTTCAGGGTAGTAGTGTGTTTGGTCCTTTGTAAGACCAGGGAGTTTAATTTAACTGATATTAGTTAAATATTGCACAGGTGATGTACATATGTGGCTGTTTTGAGTTTTCCCTCTTTTTGGCTTCTCCCTCTATTTTCTTCTCTGCTGAATCATTCATAACAGCAACAAAATCTTTTTTATGTGCAGGGAAAGCTTTGTTCCTGTGCTTCTCTGTGGCTGCATGTGAATTTTATGGGCTTCTTGTGGAAAAAAAAAAAAAAAACAACAAAAAAACAACAAATCTTGTGTATGTTTTAACATGAGTCTTTGTACTCTGTATTTAAAGCATGTACAGCACATGTGGTCCAGTACAGCACACACAGTATCTGGAGTTATCTTTCTTTCTTTAGAATGGCATGTAAATGAACTGAATATGTACTCATGTAGAGTCTATTTCTGGCTTCTGCTGCTGTTAAATTCATGTTAAAATGTCCTGGTGGAGGAGGAGAGGCTCCAGTCACACTTCAGCTACGCAGCTCAGTTTCACATCTCACTTCAGTATTGTGTATTTCTGTGTATTTCTGGATTTCAAATTAACCATCACCACCTTGTGGCAGAAAGGTGTTACTGCAGACAGACATCCAGCAGCTGAACTTACAAACATTCTTACAGTATTTTCTGATTTATTCAGAGAAGCTGACCTTTTTTCATGATTTTTTTTTTTTTTGAGATTTTCCCTAAATTTATTATTTTTCTGCTTTATTGGACAGGCACAGTAGCGAGAGACAGGAAAGACATGGCAGAGAGATGGGATGACACGCAGCAAAGGGCCCAGACAGAAATCAAACCCAAGTTGCTGTGGGTTAGCCTCACTGGTGTGTGATACCTGCTGTACCAGGTGAGCCACCGGGCCGTCCCAGATGGCCGCACTCCTTCTCCCTGGGTCGAGCCTGGATGGAAATCTGTCTGGACTTGTTCATGTTCCTGTGGTTGTAGTTCTGCAGCCACAGCCTGACGCTGTCAGCCACTGGAGCAACTCCACTGGAGCAGCTGGAGTTGCAAGCGCCTTGCTCAAGGACACTTCATCTAAGGCAGCCACTCGTTCACAGCAGCCATGTAGATTTTTCCTGCCAGTCCAAAGAATTGAACCTTCAGGTGATAAAAATGCTTCTATAACCTGTGGGCTGCAGCTGCCCCTGTGGTTCCACTTTCCTAACCCTAACCCAGAACGTTCCATAAGCTGGGACTTGTCAGAACCCATCAGGCCAGAGAAAAACAAGTTTATTTGTGCAGCATCTTTGTTTAGCTGGAACAGACCTCAGATCTGCTGGAAGCTTGTTCCAGACATTTGATGCAAAGAAACTAAAAACCTCAGGTTGAGATGGTTTGTAACACAGCAGCAGTTCAGACATGTGCTGAGGAATTTCAGGTTCTGCTCTTGTACAGATGTCCACAGACGTCTCCATGGTTACACATCTGCTACAGTGTAGCTGTGATGCTAACTACAGACGTCTCCATGGTTACACATCTGCTACAGTGTAGCTGTGACGCTAAGTACAGATGTCTCCATGGTAACACATCTGCTACAGTGTAGCTGTGACACTAACTACAGACGTCTCCATGGTTACACATCCGCTACAGTGTAGCTGTGATGCTAACTACAGACGTTTCTATGGTTACACATCATGCTACAGTTTTTATTTTGGCACAGGCCTCCAAATGACCTGTAGTAAAATATTAGACAGCTGTTGGGTGTGAGTTGCTGAATGTGTCGGTCAGCTGTGGTGTGATCAGGCCTGCAGGGCGATCCGGCCTCCACTCGGCCTGTCACAGTTTATTGTGTGATAATGAGCGGCGTGCTGCACGGCAGCGCTAACACAGAGCATGCTAGTCCCAGTGAAGGGGGAGCGGGTCCGAGCTCGTCGGACTTAATTGAAGGGCACGTCAGCAGACATCAGGCAGACTGAAGCAGAGCGATATGCGGCCGGACACATCGCCTGACTGCTGCTTTAAATTGGATTCACGCCTCCGGTGATCCCCCCTCCTCTCCATCCTCCCCCCACTTTGTTTCTTTCTTTCATCCTCTCCTTCTTTTCTTCTCTCGCTCGCTCCTCTTCTCTCCCTCATATTTATAATGTGTTTGCCTGCAGGGCATTTTTCTCTAACCTGACCTTGCCATCCTACCACTGTAGGACATGATTATAGTGATGCAACCTCTGTGTGTGTGTGTGTGTGTGTGTGTGTGTGTGTGTGTGTGTGTGTGTGTGTGTGTGTGTGTGTGTGTGTGTGTGTGTGTGTGTGTGTTTGGTATGCCAGGCTCTTGGCCATTCTTAGCCCTGCTGCAGGCTGCAGTGTGTAACAGCTGCATGCAGAATGTTCCGGGTTTGTCTGGGCTGAGTGGGAGCGGCTGCTGGTGTGAACACAGATTAAATTTACACTGTTACACACACACACACACACACACACACACACAAGCATGGGATATAGACTGGATTACTGCTGGGGTGTAGCAGTCACACAGGACATGTGCACATTTAGTACATCAAATTACAACATTTAGCAGTCGCATTTGTCTAAAGTGACGTACAGTAACATTACAGTTTTTATTGGTAAAATGCTCAGTTTTCTTTGACAAGCCGCTGTAGCCCTAAACATGGCACTGCACTGTATTTTTAACAGCAGTATATCATAAAAGTAATAGATCTTGCCTGGTATAGTGACAGTAAATCAATGAGACTGGGGTGCAGTCGACTGTCTCCTCTCTCGCCCGGCAGTGGTGTTGTTAGTGCTCATGTTTCTCCACCACATTTCCCATCAGCCCCGTTGCTTCCTGTCCCCCCTCCCTGATGTCGATCCTGCAGAGGATCATCATGTTGGATGTGATTTTTTCCATCGGCCTTCCACTCCTTCCTCCCTCTGCCAGAAGCTTCCAGAAACTCTGAAAGCTGTAGCTCTGTTTGCTCTGGAAGAACAGCGCCCTCTTCCTGTTTGTTGCCATAAAGCAACACAGCACTTTTCCCCAGATTCATCATCAAGCTGCAGTTTTAGCAGTCTTTTAACACAAACGGGTCACGTGGTTAGGTTTCAGTGCCTGCAGACTCCCAGTGAAGTCACCCTTGCGATGCCTTTCAGTGTCGCAGAGAACCAAAATGCTGCTGTGGCTGGACTTTGCAGGCCATCAGTAATTGGTCCACAAACTGGTGACGTCAGAGGCGTCAAATTTCTGCAAAACGAGTCATTTGTTCCCAGAGAAAACAAACATTTCTTCATCTGTTGTTTGCAGCTGAAGTTGTTTTGCACATTTCACAACAATGAGACTCTTTATTTATGTCACACACTTTTGATACAGATTGCCACGAGGTCCTTCACAATTCATGATAGAAAAAATGGAACAAAAAATAAAACCTAAATAAACCCAAAATACAAACATACAAGACAAGACAAAACACACACAAAAAAAATCAGCTCCATCTTTAAATATCATGTCATAGAGATGAAATCCCCCACACCCCAGACAGATTATTCATGCAACTGTTCCACAAACCCATGGTTCACTTCGCAGTCGGTCATGATTTTGGTTTCCATCCGTTTGATTTGTACATCAGAGAAAAAAAAAAAATCGCTACCATTTCCAGTGTCCTCTATATTCTGTCAAACAGCCTTATGTTAGAAGTAAACTCAGAGTATTAAAAACAAACATAAAAATAGTATATATAATAATAATATGTGAGTATATTCATTAACTCATCAGCTCAGTGTATGGCTGTATGGTTGCACAGTGGATGCGTCTGTAACGCTGCACTTTGAAGTGTGTCTTGTGTATTGAATCATTGTTTTTTTATGTTAGTTTTTTGGTTTTACACACCTAATCTCTAGTCCTTCACATCTAACCCAGGCCAGGAGTGAGCTAGTGAAACCAGACGACATCATCTGACAGGATCCTGACAGGTCCTTGCAACTTCACAGGGAGGTGGAGCTCCTCTGCTCCTCCAGCAGGAGCACCACACAGCCTCCCTGCAGTTTCCAGCCAATAGCAGCAGAGCTTTAGTGGTGTGGTTTTCCTCGAGCTCGCCGTCCACACTGAGACAAAAAGCTTCAAATGTGTTTTCAGATTTCTCCGGGTGAGCGAGGTTTGCTGCGGCGCCACCTGGAGCTGAAATAGGGCCAAAGACTCTGAGTTTTTAACCCAAAGCACCGCTGCACGCTGTGAGTTTGGATGACTTCACTGAAACTACAGGCTGATGTTATTTTTTTTCTGGCTGCCCGTCCTTTCGCTTGCGTCAGGCCTCAGCTGCCGCCATGACACTTAAATATAGGTCGTTACTTATCATTGTGATTATGAACATACTTTTTTCACTCCAGGAAATATCCTTGACCTTCCCTCCTCTCCTCTCTGGACAAACTCGCACTCTCTCCAACTGTCCCCTTTGGCAGCTGCTGCACTGGAGGCACACCAAAGTGTGTGTGTGTGTGTGTGTGTGTGTGTGTGTGTGTGTGTGTGTTTCAAGTGGTGTGAGTGACACCGTGGATCTGTACAGAGGGGGGTTACTTGGTCCTAAAATAGCCTCCCCAACTGTTGCCCCCCCACCACCCCTCATCAACACCCCTCCCCCATGCCAGAGAAGCAGGTCAACACACACACACAAACACACACACACACACACACACACACACACACACACACACTGGCACACTGAGTCAGTCACCATCTCCCACATGGGGGCAGAGAGTTTGGTGCCTCGGCAGAGAAACCACACAGCGCTCCAACTCTAACTTCACTGCAGGAGAAGCTTTCTGATTTTTTTTTTTTTTTCTTTCTAGATTTTTTGGTTTCAGTGTTGACAGATTTTGGTTTTTTATGAATTTCGAATGATTTTGGATTCATGGATTCTGTGTGAAGGGAGAATCGCAGCTTTCTGAAAGGTAAGAGAAGTCGGTGCTGCTGGTTTCGACCTTTGACCTCGTCACTGTTGCAGGAAATGAAGCTTATTCTCATCCAGATGACTAACATGTTAAACGCTCAGTTGAGGATTTACAAGTAACATCATCTTTGTTTTACACAAACGTCAGCAGCTGTTTTGAATATGAGAACAGAAATCTGTTTTCATAAAGTTGCAGGAAAACTGATTTTTACTGGCGCCTCGCTGCTGTAAGCAGGATGTTGTGGAGGGAGCGTTCAAAAGTGTAGAAAAGCTGTAAAATCTCAAGTTTCACACATTTCATTGTCAAAATCGATAAACTCAGCCACCAGGGTTTCTTAAAGGAAAAAGAAACTTATTTAAGAAGTTGCAGGCTTTATATAATGGGGAATGCAGGTTTTCTGTGATGGTTTTATTTGTTTTCCAGTCAGTAAACGTTATGGGATTTTGATATGAAAACACTATCATTTGTCTTTTATTGTGAAATTGGACAAGATGACAGGCAGTTGGCTAACAAGCTGAAAAACGGTTGTTTTGTGTTTCATTGGAACTTTTAAGTGTGGTGCGTTTGGAGGTTTGGATTAAAGTCTCTGTTCTGTGATGTTTTGACGATAATATGTCCAAATTTGACCTGTTTTCTACTACAAAAACAAAGAGAAAAACACCACAAAAGAGACTTTAAAGTGTAACTTTCTCCAACATGATGGACTCTCTTCTTCTGTGGTGTTCAGACCAGTTAGAAACAGCTGAATACGAGCATGAGTCCACACTTCGCTTCTTGTTAGAGGACAGAGACGTTTTCAGGCTCAGGTGCTGTTGTGCTCACCTGAACCGAAGCAGGAGAAAGTGCAGAGCTCAGAGAAAAGGATCAGAGCGTGACGGCGGCGAACGCCCCGCCGGACAGAAAGGCCGACGGCAGGCTCCAAGCTCTCGTGGAATCTCGGACGTAACGAGGCCCGCCTCGCTTTGAAGCGGCTTCATTTGAATACTCGGAGGATCGGGAGCGCCGAGCATTTGATCTCCAAGGTAAAACACTCGGCGCTGATCGGCTGAAGTGGGCTACTTGAAGGTTATTAGATTGAATGGGTTTGGGTGTCGCAGGCTGTTTGAACGAGGCGGCTCTGAAGCCCTTGATGTCTGGTTTGATGTGGGCGAGCTGGGATTGGAGCTGAGGCCGCGCTCGACCTGCTGTAAATTGATTTTAGGCAATTAGAAACCCCGCTGGATGTATGGCCTCTGTGATTGACAGGCTGTGTCTGAACGTACGTGACCTGGGTGCAAGGAAGAGTGTGTGTGCTTGTGTGTGTGTGTGTGTGTTGGGGGGTGTGATGCAGAGATGTGTGAATCTAAGTATGTGTCCTTTTATGCTCGTACTGTACTGCCTATACTGACACACTGTAAAAAAATCTCCATGTTAACAAGTCATTTCATCTTTAGTGTTGTCATCATCAACCCACCAGGATCAAGAGAATGACAAAAAAAAAAAATGTGGAAGCAAGTTGGCATTATCTCATCCCACTGGCAGATTTTTTTTTTTTTTTTTTTTTACCTAACTTGAAGAAAAATAAGATTTGGACACGGAAGAGGAGACTGAATGAAAGATGAAGATTTGACCTGTGTACACGCCACACAAACACATAATTATCAGTTCTCAAGAGCTCGATACATCTGAAATCAAAAATGAAGGGCAAAAAATGTCTCTGGTAATTAGGGGCAGCTGTTTTTGTATGTCACTCTGTTCAGGTGTGAAAGTGACTTCTGTCCGCCATGACCCTGACAGATTAAGAATGAGCAAAAATGGATTGAAATTAAAACAAACCATAATGGCCCCAAAACAAAAATTTAGATCAGGTGCGGCTTTGCATATTAACGGCAGCCGCTCCTCCCGTCACTTGTGTGTTTTATTTAAAAAAAAAAAAAACGCAACCAGACCAACTTGAAAAGGCTGCTTCACTTTGAACAATATCAGGAGAACAAGAAGAGTCGCTGCAGAAAATGCTCTCTTCGTTGTTAGAGTTTAGAATATGGCGGGGTTTTTTGACGGGACTTCCTGGTTGTGTGAACCGAGCTCTGGTTATGAGCCGGCGTGCCAGCAGGCAGGGGGTGGGCAGGGCACATTTGCATATTCATAGTTGTGTGCATTTTTAATGAGGTCACATTTTAGAGTTACATCTCAGGCACACACTCATGGAAAAATACCTCTAAATATGTAATATTGATGAACAGAGATTATTTATAGGGGCTTTAATACATGACTGGAGGGGAACTTTATTTCTTTCCCTGATGCGCACACACACACACACACACACACACACACACAAAGCCATGGCTAACAGATATACTGACAGAGTTAAAATGTACACACACATACTGTACACACACACACACACACACACACACACACACAAGCCTCAGCAGTCTGATTGAATTTACTCCCTGTGTGTCGTTTGCGTCTGAAGTCATTTGTTAGAAGACGAATCTTCAGTCCAGTCAGACTGCTGGAAGCTAATGAGACGCCTGCAGGGACGCTGTGTGTGTGTGTGTGTGTGTGTGTGTGTGTGTGTGTGTGTGTGTGTGTGTATTAGCATTAGCATTTGAAAGCTGTGGGAGAATTATTGAAGCATCTGAAAGACTCTGTGACATTTTCACTTCTGTTTTAGATCGGCACGACACTTCTTTGATGACGAAACTGAGTGTGTATGTGTGTGTGTGTGTGTGTGTGTGTTACATTGTGTGTAGGTGACTAAAAGCTTGTACTTTACTTGTGTGAGTGTGTGTGTGTGTGTGTTAGCTATCGATATGAATATGTATGTTTGTGTGTGTGTAGGTCCATTTATTAACACCGTTACGTTCTTGAGCTTTTGTCTCCTTCTACCGCTGGTTTTTCTTGTCAGAGGACGGAGACGTTTTCAGGTTCAGGTGACGTTCTCACCTGAGCTGAGGCAGGAGAAACTGCAGAGCTCAAAGAAACGGATCAGAACGTGAGGACAGTGAAGGCACCGTCAGTACAGCACTGATACCGCAGCGTCTTTATCAACCAGCTGCATTAGAAACGGAGGACAGTGAAGGCAACATCAGTACAACACTGATACCGCAGCGTCTTTATCAACCAGGTGCATTAGAAACGGAGGACAGTGAAGGCAGCGTCAGTACAGCACTGATACCGCAGCGTCTTTATCAACCAGCTGCATTAGAAACGGAGGACAGTGAAGGCAGCGTCAGTACAGCACTGATACCGCAGCGTCTTTATCAACCAGGTGCATTAGAAACGGAGGACAGTGAAGGCAGCGTCAGTACAACACTGATACCGCAGCGTCTTTATCAACCAGGTGCATTAGAAACAGAGGACAGTGAAGGCAACGTCAGTACAGCACTGATACCGCAGCGTCTTTATCAACCAGGTGCATTAGAAACGGAGGACAGTGAAGGCAGCGTCAGTACAGCACTGATACCGCAGCGTCTTTATCAACCAGGTGCATTAGAAACGGAGGACAGTGAAGGCAGCGTCAGTACAACACTGATACCGCAGCGTCTTTATCAACCAGCTGCATTAGAAACGGAGGACAGTGAAGGCAGCGTCAGTACAGCACTGATACTGCAGCGTCTTTATCAACCAGCTGCATTAGAAACGGAGGACAGTGAAGGCAGCGTCAGTACAGCACTGATACTGCAGCGTCTTTATCAACCAGGTGCTGCATCCGAGTCAGCAGCACTGCAAGAAATCTGCATCTTCACACGTCCGTCAGTCTCCTCTTCACTGTTCAAATCTTGTTTTTCCTCAAACAAGGTCAAAGATCTTCCAGTGGGATGAGATAATACCACTCGTTTCTGCTGCCAGTCAACTTGTTTCCAGATTTTTCTTGAATCAAGTGTCATTTTCTTGATCCCAGTGGCTGATCTGCCCTTTTTGTTTAACCTTGTTTAAAGACGAAGAAAAATTGAACACTGGAGATTAGAGACAAATGACTTGCTAAGATTTTCTTGTCGTGTGGAAGTGACTCAGCTTGATGCAGGTTGGCTGCTACAGTGTGAAGCCACTTTTACAGCCACTGGAGGTGTAAAGTGTCTCGGCCTACTTCCTGCAGGCCTGTTGTAATGTCTTGTCTCTTTACTCGAGTGTTTCCATGCAGTGAGACTTCGTATGTTTATGTACTTTTTCCTGCTCTACATTTATCTGACAGCTGGAGTTACTTTGCAGAAGAAGCTTTTGCAGGTAGTTTTTGAGGTAATTCAACCTGTATACTTCCCTTTGGTTCTGCGTTACAGGTAGAAAGTAACTAGACTGCAGTACACTTGAAAATACTTTTTTGAGGTACTGACACCGTATGTTAGTATTTACATTTAGAGACTTTCTACTTCTCCTGCTCTACTTTTATCAGATGGCTGGAGTTCCTTTGCAGAAGAAGCTTTTCCATGCAGAACATCAGATGTGCTGCATGTTGGAATGTAAACCAGCCAACAGGATACGGAGCAGTTAGAGCTACAACATTAAAATCCCTCTTACAGGTTAATGCAGCGATAATTTAACTCTCTGAGAGGAACCGTTCTACAGAAAAACTACTTTTGGACATTGAGAATGCAGGACTTTTCCTTTTCCTTGAGGTTTTTTCCATCATGGTTTCGATGCGTGTTGGGTGTGAAGGTCTGTAACCTGCAGTTACAGTAGCTCTGTGTTTATTTTGGAGCCGTCGGCTGCAGGTCACAGAGTTTCAGCCCAGCTAGCGTTGGCCGAGCTCTTGGCGAGTTTGACCTACATTCTCACATGCCGGGCGGGTTATTCAGGGAGCAGCATGACTTAAAATGTTTGGCTACGTTGCCACGGTGACTCAGCCGACGAAAGGCGCATGTGTGTGTGTGTTAGTGAGGTGTGTTTTATGGTGTTGTGGGGTTCATGCCAGTTCACCTGCTTCTTTAAAGGTCAGTGAGTTTGAAATAATTTGATGCATGGAGGTTCTCTTATTGACTGTTTCTTAAATGTGAAAAACCGGTCACTTTCGGTAAATCCAAGGCGCGCTGGAGTTGTTTTCATGTGATTCAACTTTTTAAACCTGAACCGATTCACTTGGTTTCTTTGAAAAACATGGGAAAAAAGGTGATGAGCAAATTAGCAAAAAAATGATCTTAAAACTTCTGAAAACAAAGTACCCAAAAATTAGCCAGCAAGTACCTGAAAATTAAAACATAATTTTTTTTTTAATTACAAGAAGTTTACTATATGTAGGCTGCAATTATTAAATGCATGATACTATGATTAAACAATATATTTAAGACTGACATGTTGTTATGTGACCATTTTCCATCATAGTCATTATTAGTGTTAAATTACTTGAATATAATTTTTTGAAAACAGCAAAATGTACAAGAAAGCAAGCAGAAAGACCAAAAATACCTGAAAATTAGCAAAACATCAACAAAATCAAGGCAACAAGCCATGTGACATCTGCGTTGGATGACAAAAAGACATAACAGAAAGCAGCTGATGGTCAATGGCTGAACAAGAAAACAGGCAATAAAATGACAAGAGAAACAGAAATATATTCCAGCAGCCTCAGAGCAGGAAATAAAATCATAGGGATTTACAGGAAGGTCTTGAAGTTATTGTAGGGCGGAGTGTGTTATTTGTCATTCTTGTGCCATATTGCTGTCATGTTGCTTCAGTGTTTGAGCTTCAGACGTCAAAACGACTTCAAACCTCTTTCACCGCTCATGGAAACAACTTCAGTTTATTGCAAAACGGCATTGTAAGCACATTTTGAGTGCATGATGATGATATTTATAATTAATTTGACCTGCAAAGTAAACAAAATATGGTGTTATATAGTGCCTCATTAGCAGCACTTCTACAAAAATGGTACCAGTACGTTTTTATTGTGCTTCTAATTTTCCTCGAATGAAGCCTCTCAGTGCAGCTCTAATGTTTCTGTGACTGTTGTTTTGTTTGCTAATATTGTATGTCAGCTGAAACGTCAGGAAAAATACGACTTATTGCATTGAAATTTCACCTGTTTGAAGTGTTCTTCCCTCCTGTGCTGGGATAAACCTGAAGAACTTTTGCTTCAGGTTTTTTATTTTTATTTTATTTTTTTCTTAGATTGAAATCCGCAGTGTAAGCAAATGGAAAAACCCTCGAACTGCAGACACAAATATACAGAATGACGTTTTTGTCCCCCTGTTTTAAACTGTGGAGTCTGTCTGTCTGTCTGTCTGTCTGTCTGTGTGGTTTTACAGAGCCTGAATTAGTTTGGTAATATCAAACTGCTCTGCTGTAAGTGTGTCATTGGGTCACTTTTGATCCTCCATGGCAGCAACAGACAGAGAGAGGGACACACACACACACACACACACACACACACACGTACAGAGAGAGAGAGAGTGTGTGTTGTGTCTGTAGATCTAATCAGTAATGTTCTAAGTAAAAGTGAACAGTGAACTGACTTGTATTGGCCCAGATACACGTGCACCTGTGATAAGGCAGGTTTGTGTTTGGAATGCAGCTCACTGTGTCTCTCAGGCCCTGTTCACACCTGGCGTTAACAAGCGTCTTGGGCGATCCCATCACGAGTCGACGGCTCTCAGTATGCCAGTTCACACCTGGCATTTGAATGCGTCTCCAGTGTCCACTTGTGATTGGATCTCTCCTCCCCGCGCTGTATGTGCAAATAAAGGCATGCATCTCCTGTGCAGCGGCCAAGCGCTCTATTTAAATTATCTAGAGCACAATGCAAGTGCATTTAGGATGTGCCCCAGTCCACTTTTGCTATTGTAATGTTGGAAAAAGGATGATTGCACCTGGCATATCGTTCAAAAGGGTTGTAATTAGTAAGTACTTAGGTCTTAGCAAACACACTTGCATCGTGCTTTGCGGTACTTTGCTCCGGGTGTAAGGTAGGACGCAGCGGGAGGCAGCAGTGCACTTGCCGTGGCTAACCCCAGCTCAGATGGAAATCAGTGTGTTTCGTGTGTGCTTCATCTAGGAGAATCCATTTCCATCCATGCTTATTTCATCCTCTCTGAGTCACGTGTGTAACTAGTTCATATTTTAGTTAGAAGTATGTTTTGTGAGCTGTTTTTGTCTGTGCACACAGTTATGAACGTGCATTTGTCTCTTGCTGTGTTTTTCACACAAACCTGGAACTAGTCCATGTGAA
The DNA here is from genome assembly GCF_902150065.1 of Myripristis murdjan. NCBI lineage: Eukaryota > Metazoa > Chordata > Actinopteri > Holocentriformes > Holocentridae > Myripristis > Myripristis murdjan. The sequence continues at coordinate 3,004,862 of NC_044001.1, read as the reverse complement.
ACTGACTCACATTTTAAATCTGGAGCTGTGACGTCGAGCTTCCTCATCTCTTCTGCTTCCCCTGCAGTGGACTGTAGTACTCCAAACTTCTGTTTACTGGTGGCTGATGCATTTAATACTTAGAGAGCATTGAGTTTACACTGAGACTTACTGCTGTAAGGTAGTGTGTGTGTGTGTGTGTGTGTGTGTTTGAGTCTGGATGTGTGTTTAGGCAGCTAAAGCATTTCTTGGTTATCATTTCTTGTTTTTCTGAATTTTGTAATTTGTCTCTTCTCTCTTTGTCCTCTGTCGCTGGTTGTGTGTCCACCTGTCTTTCTGTGTGTGTGTGTGTGTGTGTGTGTGTGTGTGTGTGACTTTAGGACATCTGTGAGGACATCTCGGACCATGTGGAGCAGATTCACGCTCTGCTGGAGACAGAGTTCTCCCTGAAACTGCTCTCCTACTCCGTCAACATCATCGTCGACATCAGGTGGGTGATTAGAGTAGAACAGAGTGGAAGACAACCTGCTGGAGATGAAGTTGATCTATAGAATAGATTAAATAGGAATAGATGATAAATCAGTCAACAGCTGACTCTTTTACTGCACTTTGCTGCTGAGATTCATATCATAACATGCTGTTTGTTTATAATGTGAATGCCAAAGTTGGAAATACTCCTAATTGAATTATGTTGAAATTACTGAACCATCAGATCGTTTACTAAAAATCATCAGTAACACTTGAGAGAATTAAATCAAACACAGTTGCACGTTGTGTCGAGGTTATCACCCTTTTTGGCAGCGGTCTGGTTTGTTTGCTGTATTTTCACTAATTTCTCAATTCCCCTGGTCCTCTTGCCCCCCTCTGTCGCCCCGTTGCCCCGTTGCCCTGTCGCCCCGTCTCCTGCAGGACGGTGCAGCTGCTGTGGCACCAGCTGAGAGTCTCGGTTCTGGTTCTGAAGGAGCGGCTGCTGCAAGGACTGCAGGACTCCAACGGAAACTACACCAGACAGACGGACATCCTGCAGGCCTTCACCCAGGACCAGCACCAGGTCTCACACACACACACACACACACACACACACACACACAACCACTGTCTGGCTGGACAGACTTATCTCATGATATGATTCTATATTCAGTTTGGGCATCATTATTTGATAAAAGAATGATACGGGTCTGACTCTGCAGAATTATATTTCCAGCAGTGGCTTCATAAACTGTAAACTATTTTAAAAAGTTGTCAGTGAGCCATGACACTTGCAGCGATTACAGAAGAATGTAATGCATCGACTGTTTGTTTTTCTGCCCCGTGATACATGCCATGACATTTTTGAAACTGAATTTCAATATCGTCCCACAACTAGTGTGAATGCACCCGGGATGTTTTGAGAGGGTGGATTGTAATCCAATCAACCAAACCAGCTGCAGAGATGTATTTGGCAACATTAGCAACAAATGCAGGCTATTTTAACGGAAATAAACTTGGATCCTGGTTGGATTTATTCATGGATCCAACTAGGAAGTGAATGCAGAACTTGACAGGTGGCAGGCAGCTTTGGACAGCCTGAACTACCAAACATGGACTGTCAGTGGTCTGCTGTGAAATGCTCTGCAGATAATGTGGAGCTCAAATCTTTAACTCTTCAAATTAAATAAAGTCCAGCCAGCAACCACCTGTGAGGAGGGTCGTGACATTGCAGGGTTTATGCTACCAGAGTGAATTGTTTAAAAATATGATATCTATGATAATCTATGGCCATAATGATCACTGAATGTTGATGTAAAAGCACAAGATTAATAATTTTTGTTCTCCAGTAGAGGTATGTTATGATATTGATTGAAGTTAACAATGCAAGGCCACATTACTGATCCCAAAGCATTTCATTTTTAGTGTCAGTGGAAAGGTGAGAGGGTGAAATCCTAGCCAGTATTTCATAAATTAGATGTTCATTAATCAACATAATGAATAGCACTCTCTCCTGCTGCTCCAGACTCGTCTGGACGCTCTGACGGAGGTGGACGACTGCGGTCAGCTGACCATCCGCTGCAGCCAGGACTACTTCTCCCTGGACTGCGGCATCACCGCCTTCGAGCTGAGCGACTACAGCCCAGGAGACGAGCCTGAAACTCGGGGACCAGGGGAACCAGGTGACGAGAACCCGGGGCAGAACCAGGAACCAGGGCCGGAGGAGAACCAAGAGTCGCCTCTAGAACATTTCTCAAACCCTGAACTCAGCCAAAGCGCAGATCTGCTGGCCTGTCCGGGGCAGGGCGATAAGAGTGCGGTGCCCAGTGACTCATTAAACCCCACCCACTCCCTGTCAGCAGCACCCACCATGCAATGCGGCGGGTCCAACCACAGCGAGGGTTCGGTGTCGAAGCGTCTGCTGCAGGGCGGGAGCCACAGCAGCGAGGTGTCGCCCACGCAGCCCTCGCTCCCCAAGAGAGCAGCTCTCTTCTCACCAGGGGAGATGGAAGCTGAAGAGGCAGGGGCGGGACTGGGGAACTTTTGCCTGGCCTCAGGATTCCAGTTTCAGGCGGAGCTGAGCCGCAGCAGCCCCTCACTCCTGGATCCTCCAGACCGGTCCAAGTTCTGCTTGGAGCTGAACTCGGTTTACCCAGGGAACGTTTCTCAGTCCTACGAGAGTCTGCAGGTTTGCTTGTTTGTTGTTGTTCTCTTTGATTTCCTCTTGATTTGTCTACTGTCTTTAATTTTGTACCAAGTCAGGCAGCTGGGCTCTCTGTGTAACATTACCTGCATGTTGTGTCGGTCCAGTGGGCCTAATCCATCTGGTGGATTGCCATGAAATTTGGTGACAACATTCATGCTAGCTAGAGGATGAAACCTGGTGATTTTGGGGATCCAATGAGCTTCTCTGTAGCGCCACCAGTAGGCCAGCATATTTTATGATGTCAGGTTAGCTGTGGCTCCATCCAGAGGAAGCCAAGACAAAACCAATGTCAGATCTTTCTCCTCTCTTGTCCCTTTGTTTTCCTTTGGTGCAACGCCACAGGCTGGCCAGATCACTTTTGCAGTTTTCTTACATCACCTGACAGGATTTTTGGACAAGGCTGATCAAATTCAGCCTGTGCACTCTCGCTCTTGCTGCCATTTGGAGCCACCAGAGCTACCTTGTGCAACTTAGTCCCTTTGTAAACTTGACTGAAAAATCTGAAGGTTTTCATTCCAAAATGCCATGAATTTTTGAGAAATATTGCCACCTGAAAATCATGCCTAAACACTTTAAACCCTATTAGTATTTATCTCATTGAAAATGTGTACCTTTATGTCTTGAGAGGTAACATATAACTTAAAGAAGCCCAGAGCACTTCGCTGTTATCTTACCCATGATTTTGCCGGTCAGAAAGTTTTGTCTAATCTTAATATCAGTGTATGTTAGAGGCATATTGATCCAAGTTGAATTTTTGGTGTATTATGAATGAACTAGAGTAATCAAAATCCAGTCATGTGTAGATGAAAATTTTTATGTTGCCTCTTCTTAGACACCAAACTTGCACCATTGCAGACTTGAGCCATGACATTTAACACTACTACTACTTTAACTACTACTACTACTGATAATTATACTATTAATAAAATAATGATAATAATAATAATAATAACAAGAAACTTAAATTATACATAACTTTTCTGACTATTTACCACATTTTCTTAACACATTCTTACTCACCTTTCCACCCCCACCCCGTTCACAATGATAAAGCAGTAACCTTGTTAATCTTTTAATGTGAATTTCCTTCATCTAAACAGGTCATGAATGGCCACAATCTCCACGGAGAGGGAGGGGCACCAGAGGGGAGCGTCTGCACGGAGCTGCGTGGCCAGAGGAGCTCGTCAGGGGCCGGACCGACCGCCGACGCCCCCCTGCCTCTCCGGGACCCGCCGCCTCAGAACAACAAGTCCAAACAAATGGAGATGACACACACCGAGACACACACACGCAGTGAGGGGGGCTCCGACTCCTCGGTGCCTTCCCCGATGAGGGAGCAGTTCCTCTCCTCAGACCAGGAGGCGTCCGGGGAGGAGTCGGACCCCCGACCGCCTCCCGGAAAGCCGGCTGTCTGGATTGTTAAACGCCAGGGGAGAAAAGTGAGGGTTTATCAGTTTTGTTGAGCAGGAGAGTGTGGAGAGTGGAGAGTGTGTGTGAACTGAGCTGCATTTTAAGATGTGATCCGAGTCCCATTTTTAAAACACATTAGTGCTGAAACAATTACTCAATTAATCAAGTGGAAGATGGAGAGCAAATTAAGTTGATTATAATTTTGATTGGTTAATCGTTTATAAGGTAAAAATACCAACCATTGTCTGATTTCAGCTTCACTAAGTTTGTGTATCTTTTCTCTGTTGATCATTATAAAAGTAACACCTAGACTAGTAAGGAAGCAATTTAAAGACTTCACTTTGGGCTCTGATCACGTCCAGTAAGACTATTATTGACACTTTATAGACTAAATGACTAATCAGTCAATCCCAAATTAAAGTAAATTCAAGAAAATAATAAGATAAGTAATAAAAAAATAAATAAATCTTGATTTCCATCTATTTTTTATTTATTCATTTATTTATTTGTTTGTTTTCTTTTCAGACTTAAGAAAAATATCTCCAACTTAATAATAATAGTAATACTTTATTTAAAAGTATTATTTTTCAAAATGTTCACAGAGCTTGTTAAAGCTTTTATAGCCTCGGGAAGGGAATTCCATCATTTTTGTCTCATTTATGTGACAGTTTGTATTTTAAACAACCAGCATTAGCGGATGCAAGAGGCTGTGAAGGATTATAAAATTAAAGAGTTAGTAATGAAGGCCCATCCTAACACCATTAAGAGCCTGTAAACAGTAAAAAAAGTTAAAAATCTGTCCTAAAAAACACAGAGAGCTGGTGGAGGTTAGCTAAAACTGGGATGATCTATATGCATGAACTGGTTTTCTGGCATCTTGTTGGGATGGGACTTGCACAGGACCTGCAGAAATATTTAAGCATGGATTAAATGACAGAGTTCATCCATATCTCTTACCCCTTGTTGTGATCTCCTCCCAGGTTTCAACCAAGTCCAGCCCGAACAGGGAGCACTGGTACGGGTCAGAGGAGTTCCTGGCCCTCCCTGCCCAGCTCCGTAAGACCGAGATGTTGGCGATGAAACTGGAAAGCCTGGCTCAGGCCGTCCCCTTGGTTAGTTGACAGCATCATCTCTATGTTCTAATTTATTTACAGGGCTGTGGACCTGGTTAAAGGCGCTGTGTGTATCATTTTAGCATCAATACATCAACCGGATCATCAGCTTCACCCTGCACTCTGCAGGTCAGTCAGGAAATCTGCTGTGTTGCTTTACGGCACAAAACAGGAAGAGGGCGCTGTTCTCCCGGAGCTAAAACTTCCTGTCAGCTTCTGGCAGACGGCGGATATAATCTCTGAATCTCTCTCCCCTCCAGAGACCTGGCGTTTGCGATGCTACCCATGAGGCTTTGCAGGATGTGGATGACTGGGAGCTGACGGAGCTGAACCCCGACTGGGACGTGGGGGAGAGCGGGGACAACGTCAGCAGTGTGGGGGAGAGTGGGGACGACGTTCCCTCCCCTCTGCCACACCTGGTACGTCCCTCAGTCACACCTCTTTTTCAAATGTCTTCATTTTGTTGTTTAAATTAATGATTTTATTTGGAAAACTGACTTGAACTAACAGACCAGTTTGTATTTCACATGTTATTTGTTTTACCCAACTATTATCTATTTACTTTAGTTTACTTCAGTTTCAAGTAAGCTTTATTGGCAGTTCAGCACGTAGCAAAACACTTTGTGCAATAAATTTGCTTTAGAGGTATAGATGTTAAAGTAAAAACACTTTATGCAAAACTTAAAATACAGCAAACCGTAGAAACAGAATAAAATAGAATAGAAGAGACAAGGAGTTCAAGACGATGGTATCCCTGGAGGAGATGTCTTTGAAGAACAATATTATTCATTTTATTTTTTATTTTTCTTATTTTTTTTAATTGATTTAAATTCAATCTCATGATGTTTCCCTCCTCCTCCTCCTCAGCTCCCGTTCAGACGGAGCCACTTCCCGGTCGGTCGCTTCAGCCCCAGCTCCTCCAGCGATATTGCGCCCTCACTGGACGAGAGCATCGAGTCCGGCCCGCTAAGTGACCTGCAGTCAGAGGACGATGAGGGGCGGAGCTCTGCAGACCGCGGCCGTCACATCACAGCGCCCCCGGAGGACAAGCCAGGAGGTGCATCTCTGGTCCAACGGCTGCTGCAGGACATTCAGCGACAGGACAAAGACCCTGACATCTGGAAGAAGATTGAGGTATGGAAATGTGTGCAAATAATTGTTAACTTTCTAGTTCTCTGTGATTTGTTTCCCTCTTCTGGCAGCAAATGGAATGCTGCTTGAAAAATACATGTCCCAGTTGGTTTTAATCTTCAAATGCAAAGAAACAGGATAAAGGTTTAGTCATTGTGTAAACTCAGTTGGCATGAGATTGAATGCAATACACATTTATTTATGTCAAAATTTGGTAGTATAGCTCACAGTAAAAGCCAGGCTAGAAATAGTGAACTAGCTGATAAAGCTTGTCATCGTGTCATTCTATGTAAAACTGAAAAGTGTGATAAAGTAGATTTGTTGCCACTTCCTTTGAGAGCAGTGAGTGCTGTGTTCACACTGTGAAAGTATGAAAATGCAGTATAATCAAGAATGAACATTTATATTTAGTATTTTGAGTATGCAGTGACAGAAAATCATAAGTTCATAAAAATCATGAATAACCAGAGATATCAGTTAAGATGCATGTTTTTTGGGGGGGGTTTTTTGTGCACAAAATGTATTTGTAATGTGAAGTTGCAAGGCAGCAGAGGACGTTCAGATGTAGGTCACATGACACCGAAGTCAGCTGATGTGTTGCATCATTTTCGGTCAGTAAAAACATCCCGGATGAGCCCCCAAATATGTTACGGCCATGACATCAAGCATTTGGCTCAGACCAGCAACATATAAAGAGGACGTTCAGTTTCCAGTCAAAAGGATTTTATATGACAAAAGTAACGGCTATAAATTAATTAAAACTATGAGCATGTGGAGGCCAGGACAACCGCAACGAAAGGATGGAGAACTCTGGGCCAATTGTCAGACGTAGAGCTTCCTCCTAAACTCCCAAAACAGAGCTTTAACTAAACTAACAAGCAAAACCGGATCTCTATCCTCCAAAGAAACAAATGTAAACTAAGAAAAAAAAAAAAACACACTAAAGTGATCAGGAGGCTGCTACTCCCCGAGCCTTCATTTTACATAAAGTGAGAGCAGGGCAAAACCTCCAGTCAGCTGACCGAGTGCACTTGGGAGAGAGAGAGGGAGAAAGAGCAAGAGAGAGTGAGTCACGGCTCCAATAAACTGCCTTGTCTTTAGCCCTAGTCTGTACTACGATCAGCGATGAAATGTTACCGGGTTCCCAGACAGAAGCAGCACAGAGCCATGTGTCCTCACTGCCGCCGAGACGAACAAGTTCTCCGTTTTGAAAGTCCAACGCGGCCGCTAAAGGGCATGTCACGTCACTGGAGAGCTACCCGCTGATCTTTACTCGAGCATGTTGTCTCTTCCGTTCTGCACCGAGGCTCCAGTGAGACAAACCCCTGCACGTTGCTGAGGATTAAAGCGACTCCCGCTCTGATATGAAACGCTGAGAAAATGAACAGAAGAAGCGATCAAATGGACGCGAGTGAACCGGCATCACCAACAACACCGGTCCTCTCCCTCCACCACAGCGGTGTGGTGATGGATGGGATTAGATCGTCCTCTGGACCCGTTAAATCACCGCCTCACTTCGAAAAGGTCACGCTTGATTGACAGGCGGATTATTGATGAGGCCGCCGGTGAACTAATCAGTCATATCTGTGTCATATTGAATATGGTGAAATGTCAATAGCTCTGGGGATACGTTCTCCCACCGCCGCTCTTTTAATTAGCATTGTAAAGAAGCTCTGCCTTTGGTATTTTTTTTATTGTTTTATTTTATCCTGTTATATTTCATTTTATGTCCTTTATTGCCTTTATATTCTAATTACCTTTTATGCTTCCCACACCTTTATTCCTCGCTGTAACATCCCAATTTCCCCCCGGGGATCAATGAGGTTGAGCGTATCTGTCTTATCTTGTGGTGGCCAGGTCAGAAACCTACAGACAGAATCAGACTGCAGTAATAAGATTATCAATGGGGATTTCCGGGATTCTGCAGGATCAATCTCTGAGGGGTGGGGGGGTGGGTCGTCCTTGAACAGGACAGTAAACAGGACGGGAAAGTTGTGAGTCTGATTTGTGAGAGTGAGAGTGATTCCTCATGATGGCGGAGAACATGGAAACTGAGCGCTTTAACTTCTTGAATTCAAATAAAACACCTCACTGATACTGAAATAAGATGAAATCAGATGGACTGAGGTCTTCTATGGGAATTTATGTATTTGTTTCACAAGTTGACAGTTCAAGATGAGGCCACCTTACATCTTTAAGCCTTCACAGCAAAATACTCAAACTGAGAAAAGAGAGAGATCAATGGGAAATTTACTTCTGGTTCCCAGTGATTCAGCTCTGTTTCTGGCTGCAGCTGTTTAATCACATTTTCAGGGTTCAAATCTTGTTTTTTCTTCTAACAAGGTAAAACAACTGCCATCGCTGCACTGCAAAAAAAAATAAAAATAAAAGAAAGAAAAAAATCTTCATCTCCATAGCAAGGAGTCTCATCTCCAGTGTTCAAATGTTGTTTTTTCCTTCAAACAAGGTAGATAATCTGCCAGTGGGATGAGATAATCCCACTTGTTTCTAGATTTTTTTCTGGGAACAAGAGTAAATTTGTTGAAACGAGGCAGAATAAGGCAGATCAGCCACTCGGATCAAGAAAACGGCAGATGGCAGATTTTTTTTTTTTTTTTACCTTGTTTGAAGAAAGACAAGATCTGAACTTTAAAGATGAAACTGAGTGACTCGGTAACATGGACATTTTTTTTTTTTTTTTTAAATAACGAGGCCCAAAAACTTCTTGAATAACACGAAAAGATCATACACACACACACACACACACACACACACACACACACACCATTCACCCCCCCGGTCTCCTCTCCTCTGCTCCGGCTAATTAGCTGATTAGCTGCTTAATTAGCAGCATGTAATCATGGCAGTGAATGAGCTGCCTAATTGAGGAAGTGAAGAGAGGAGAAGAAGAGTCTCAGTGTGGAGGACGACTTTGTCTCACCACCAAGAGTCTCTACTGAGCAGAGTAGAATACAATAGAAAGCAATAGAATCAGCCTGCGTGCCCTTTTCTTTTTAAGAGAGTGAAATTCAGTTCAGCTGAAGCAGAGGAGATCTGATTACAGCGACAGACGACAACAGACAGACAGACGAAAAGACAGAATACTGTGTCAGCTGGGACTCGCATTTTAAATAGGGGCTCCTGTTGAAATAGAGCAGAGTAGAGTGGAATTCAGAATAAAGTAAAGTAGAATTCCCTTCAGAGTCACTTTGGCACATCTCCAGCAATTTCAGCTCTTATCTCCTGTGCATTAGAGTAGTGTTGCATAGAACTGAATAGAATCGAGTGGAATAGAATCAGCCCACATACCCTTTTGTTTTATAGGAGGGGAACTCGGTTATGGTGGAGCAGAGTAGATTTTATTACAGTAGAGAACAGCAAAATAGAATAGAATAGAACAGAATAAAATAGGGACAAATGGACAGAATATTGTCTCAGCTGGGACTCTTGTTTTAAACAGGGTCTCCTGTTGAAATAGAAGAATTCAGAATAGAACAGAGTAGAATTCCCCTCAGAGTCACTTAGTCATGTCTCCAGGCATTTTATCTTGAACTGAGAAGCCTCCTGTCCTGTGCATTAGAGTTCTGTAGAATAGAATAAAACAGAATAGAATAGAATAGGAGCAGTGCAAATGTCACCTTCCTGCAAGCTGGAACAAAATATTTCGCTTTATTCCCGTGGGACACGTGGAGGCTGCAGTCCAGAGCTCCTCTCTCAGAGTTTCAGTGAAGTGACAGTGAAGGCTGAGTTGGGTTCAACAGCTGATGTCCTGCCTCCATTTTTAGTCTCGCCAGTTGTTTAAAGTAAGAATTTCATCCACATCAAATTCCAGAAATCCTGCCGTGTAGTTCACTGTTCGTTATCTTTATTAGTATCACACTTCTCCAAACTCAGTTACAAAGCTTTTTGCAAAGGAAATTTAAAAAAAAAATCAACAGCAAAACTAACAAGGCCAATACAGAAACAAGGCAGAGTCGAATAAATAGAAATACCAAAAAAAAAAAAGAAAAAAAAAGGTAATTATGTGGTTTAATTTTGCTTTTAGTTGTTTGTTAACAGAGAAACCAGAGAACCCAAAGCCAAAGAACAGTCTGATTATCAGATGAAAAAAAGAGACAGAAACAGTTTTTTAAAAATGACCTCTGTCTGACCTTCCTTTCTTCTCAGAACTTCCTCTTATCCTGTCAAACTTTTCTACTTTTTGGTGATTTGTGTTTCTTTCCTTTGCATTTACATTGAACATTGACCTCCTAGTCATCAGCTGCTTATTACTTTGCGTGTCCACGATCTATAATCTGCGTTTCAGAGTCATTTGACTACATTTTTTTCGAAACCATTGTCGTCTCTCAGAGGGACGTATGCTGAAACCAGCTCCTAATTACGCCGTATATTGAGATGGAATGCACCGAAACGCCCGGAGAACAAAACAAGCTATCAAACTAAGACAAAATAATAAGACAAAAAAGCAGTCCATCAGTCAGATAAGTGTCCTACGTCATCCCGGCACATTGTATTTGTTGTCTGGGCGGCGTGGCGGCCCCAGTGTGTGGTGTCTGTGTGTTTGGCGGCTCTGCGGCACGCCGGCCTATCTGCTGTCAGTGGGAGACAGACAGACAACAGACTCACATCAACGCTCGTCTGATTGGCCCAGCGGGTGGGGGAGGAGGAGGGGGGCGGGGGGCGAGGACGCCTACCGACAGCGGAGAGGATCGGGAAATAAGAGCGATGGAGGACGAACATGTTGTCTCCTTCTTTCTGTTGCTGGAGATAAACAGGCATGTGTGGTGTGTGTGTGTGTGTGTGTGTGTGTGTGTGTGTGTGTGTGTGTGTGTTGGGGTTAAGGCGTGCAGGAAGTTGCACTGCAAAAAATCTCTAGTGCAGTTTGACTTGATTCTATTTTTTTTTCTAGGAAAAGTTGAAAAAAAAAAAGAATAAGGCAGATCAGCCGCTAGGATCGAGAAAAAAACACTTGATTCAAAAAACGTCTGGAAACAAGTTGATTAGTGTCGGAAACAGGTGAGATTATCTCATCCCACTGGCAGATTATTGACCTTGTTTGAAGAAAAAGAGATTTGAACAGTGAAGAGGAGACTGAAGGACTTTGTAACATGCAGGGTTTTTTTTTTTTTTTTTTTTTTTGCAGTGAGCATGGAGTCTGTTTTCTTCTTAAGAAAGAAAGTAAATCTGATTCTCACACACACACACACACACACACACACACACACACAGAGTGTGTGAATGTGTGTTAAATCCATAAAGAAAACCCATGCTGTTAGAGTTTTTGTTCTACTTAAGTTGTTTATTAATACACAGGTCCTAATTATGCCTTATGCACATGCATATCAGTGTAATGTGTAAATATTAGTAATCATAAAAATAATTTGCAATCAGTTTATGAAATGCTTGGTAATAAAATAAGAGCCAATATTATTACTATTTTAAAAAAAAAATCCTCTGTGTGTGTGTGTGTGCGTGCGTGCGTGCGTGTGTGTGTGTGTGTGTGTGATGACACTATCCCCCTGGCAGCAGACAGCTGGCAGTACAGTGGAGGGGTCTCCCAGGGACGAACTCAGGGGCCCAATCATGTGTGACGGGCGGCCCTGACACTCTCTCTCCCTCCCTCTCTCTCTCTCTCTCTCTCTCTCTCTCTCTCTCTCTCTCTCTCTCTCATTCTCTCACTCCTTTATTCGTATTTTTTTCTCTCTGTCTTTTAACATCTGAATGTAACTCTGTACTTCCCCTTTATTTGATAAGATGCAACAATTACCGCTCATCAACTTTTAATCATAAAAAAATCTCAAAATGATACAGAAAAAAACACATAAAATCAAATAAAATACACCTCCGTTCTCTCTCTCTCTCTCTCTCTCTCTCTCTCTCTCTCTCTCTCTCTCTCTTTTCCACATTTCCGTGCTTCTTGCGTCTCAGTAACGCACCATGCAGGAAAACCAGGCGCTGCCTCGCCGAGATTTCACTCAGATGTTCCGGAAATCGGCGTCAGGCTCACAGTTTTCCATGTGTTCCGTTTAAAATTCAGTTTAATTAATTTATAATCAAACTTTTCCTCCCCTCAAGTTATTTCAGTCCGGTCCGGCAGCTCAACAATGTCCGTCCTCTCGGTGTGACATTTTCACGTAATCAAACTAATAACTCGGTCTGCCGCGGAAATTAGCCGTCTCATCTGAGCGCCTCGAAAAAGTTTGGCTAACCTTGGACCTGAAGAGAAAAACTAAATGTGACTCTGCTGTTTTTTTTTTTTTTTTTCCCATCACCAGCTGCTGAAACGCCGCCGCACTGCCACTTCAATCATCTGAAAAACTGTTAGCGCTTCTCATTAAAACCAGCAGGTACTGCTAGCCTCAAGCCAATCCATCTGCTCTCCGCTAACAGCTAGCATGCTAATAATGCTAATGTGCCTTTTTTCCCAGTGTAATCTGAAAGAGGATTTTTTTTTTCATGTGCTTCAAGTCTAATATGTAAGTAACTTTAAATTCCTGTTTCAGAGGCTCGCGAGCAGTGTTGGGCGAGGTTACTTTTTAAAAGTAACTCGTTACGTTAAAGCGTAGCTGTTATTAAAGATGACTCACTCTGTTACAATGTTACCAATTAACAAAAGTAACATGTTAGCAGGCCTGTCATGATAACAAATTTTGCGGTGCGATTAATTGCGGCAGAAATTATTGCGATAAGTGATAATATTTCGTAATATTGTGCTTTTAAGACCATTTTTATTATTGTTGTAATTTTGACATTTTCAGACCATTCTTTAAACTTATATTATGATAATAAAGGCATAATGATGCAAGTACACCCTTTTGAAGAGAAACAAACATTTATTCAGCAAGAATATTTAAAAATGTAAACAAGAAAATTTAAATATCCAAAATAAATAACACGTAAAAATACCAAAATAAATAAATAAAGACCTTATGAATACAAAAAATTGACCAACTGGCCATGATAACAAAAAGTGCACTGTAATAGAGACACTCGAAGAGCGTTCCCTCCGTTCCCAAGGATAAAACTGTACTGTTGATAGATAGATAGATAGATACTTTATTCATCCCGCAGGAAATGTGCGGTTCCATATCTAATGAACGTTGGGAATCTGACAATACGTCATCGTTGGCTTTATTGCTTCCTGATTGATCAACAACTGAGAAAACCGTGGATCCGGAGGGACATCGGGCCATATTTCAAAGTAAAACTAAATATTTCATCACCCATTAGCAGCTGTTAGACAACAGCTAATGTTAGCATTTAACCGCTTCCTAACGTTACCATTTGATAGCGTTACATGACAGGATAGAAAAGGTGTAAATTAATTATTAAGTATGAACAAATATCTTGGAAATGTTTCTGTTTTAGACACGTAGCTAAAGTCTGGGACTAAAACACGCTGGATGGAAGTTAGTCCAGCTAGCAGCCGGGGGAACCTTCTGGAAACTTCCTGTCCTGCCAGCCTTAACCCTCCAGGAAAACCCTCACTGCTAAAGGGCTTGGAACACACTGTAGTGTCGGACTCGTTCCCGAGTTCAGCAGAACATTAAATCCCAGCAGGACAGCTAACGTTACCCTGCAGCTTCAGCACAGCCAGGGCCTTTCACTGCCACACTTTATATAAACGATAAATAAACGAGTCCACCATGTTCCTGTCATATCCTACTCTAAATCCAAAATATACATAATCAGTTTTAGTAGTTATAGCTAAGGCGTTTACATCAAACCAGTTTCAGCTTGACTTGTTTTTACTGTTCTGTGGTTTTTAATCTAAAAAGGTGGCAACATCACGAGTGGTCTGGTGTTAATTTGCACTTTAATACGCAGAAATGAACATTTACCATAAACAAGTTAACTGCGTGCAAAAGTCAGCTACAATTCAAATCAAAAAACTTGGATAAACAGGACCCTCCTCAGTAAGGATTCCTAGGAAAAATAAATGCAAATGTAAAAAAACAACATAAAATAAAATAAATACTTAAATAATGACTTGTAACCTGTAACACAAGTACAAACGTTTGTAGGAGTTTTCCTTCCAAAAGGCTGATTCTGGAATAAAAAATATAATGCTTATAATAAAAAGCTTTATTTACATAGCATCTTTAGTGTGCTTTGACAGACACAGCAGTGCAGAATAAGCCAAAAGCAAAATAACAAAGGCCAAACAAGCAAAACCAAATGAGGGTAAACTTGAGATTTAAGGTAAAAACAGGAAAAGTAAAGAGAAAACTGAGGGATGTTGACAGATAGACAGTAAAAGACAGAAGAAAAAAATAAAAATAAAATTCTGATACAAAACACTAATTTGTCATGAAAATTGTATAATAACCTTTAAGGTGTATTACATGATCTTTGACATTTATTGACCTCAACTGGCAACATAACAAAAAACATAAAAATTGTACTTTCACGTTAGGGAGCTGTACGCTAGCTAATCCAAAATAAAGAAGAGGAAAAAAAGAGTTTAAAAAAATATTAAAATACTGATCAGTACGCTAAAGAATGCAGTAATAAAACAGCCTTTTTCTTGTTTTTTGAGAGAGAGGTTTTTGGCCGTCGTTGCTGTCGCAGCGGGTCGGGTCGGTATCGATCGGCGTGCTATCAGTCGTTTCGCTCCGAGGCGGTTTGAAAGACGTGAAGTGTCGGTGGCGAGCCTCTGTCCTCGGCCCGGCTCCCGGCTGAGCGAGGAGAATGGAGCGGCGAGGCCCAGATAAAACAGATATTAGCGTGGCGTGCAGGCGGCGGCCCATCAGATCTGCAGGCTGGCGGCGTCTGGTTTCCCAGCAGGCCTTTCTGCCCCTCAGGAGCTCCACTGGTTTAGCTACATCAAAGCAGCTGTAAGCAGCCGGTCGGCCGGTCGATATCCAGAGCATCAGCGCTCCCCTCTGACTCCTGCATCACATCCTCCTCCTCCTCATCCTCCTCACCCTCATCCTCATCCTCCTTTCTTCTCCTTTCCTCTCCTCTCTCGTTGGCTCGTGTCTGTTCTTGTCCTTCTTTATTCCATCCTCTCTTTCCTTTATCCACTCCTCTCTTGCTGTCTTTTCTCTGCTTAATAAACTGTTATTTGCTTTTCTTTATTCTCTTATTTGCTCATCTCTTTTCTTGTCCTCTTTTACTCTTATCTTTCGCATCGGTCTCTTCTCAGATCTTGCCATCATTGATAATACTCTTGATCAAATATTCCCTCTTTTTCCTTTGTATTCTTTCTTTCCTTTCATCTTTTGTAATTTTGATATTGAGCTAAATAAAGAAAATTGACTTAAGTTGCTTTCTTTTCCATTCCTTTCATTTCTTTTCTTCTCCTTTCCTTTCCTTTCTTTTCTTCTCCTTTCCTTTCCTTTCCTTTCCTTTCTTTTCTTTTCCTTTCCTTTCCCAGTTTCTTTCTTTCCTTTTCATTTCTTTTCTTTTATTCTTTCCTTTCCTTTCCTTTCTCCTCTCTTTTTCTTCTGTCCATTTCCTTCTCCTTATTTGCTCCTCTGTCCATTCCCTCTCTTTTCTCCTGCCTCCTCCTCCTCCTCCTCTTCCTCCTCCTCTCCTCATCAATACTTTTGATTTTCATCTCTCTTCCATAACAGACTGTAGAAAGACGGATGGAAGGAAGGAGTGGTATCGGTGGTATCGATATTTTTTTCTTTTTTCTTTCTTTTTTTTTTTTTTGCTTCTTCTTTTTTAGGGTCACGGTCGTAATTAACATACTGCCGCTCAATCGGTCAAGGTTTGGGACACGCGCTCACACACACACACACACACACACACACACACGTACACAGGTTTAATCATTACAGGCAAGCAGGCATGCCTATCCTCCATATGAAGACACACTCACACACACATACAGATTAGACACAGCGATTTGTAGGCGAGGCGTCAGCGTGGATGCACACATGTGCCGAGGTGAAATAATTTACATCAGATTTACCTTCTCAAGGCGGCTCCGCTCCGCTCGGCGTAACGCGACGCCTGTTTTACTGAGCAGCTTTCGCTTTTCTACCTGGCACACGGCACAGATACCAGGTGTCGGAGAGAAATAACAGCGGCTGCAGAATCTCAAAAACATGTGAAGTGCCTTTTGCTGACGCTGAGACGCAGCGTCTGTGGGATCACCGGCGATTCCCGTTGTTATTTTCTGACTCGAACGACGGGATTTTGTGAGATCACGTCGCCTTCTGACCGAAGTTTTATATGAATCAGAGTGTCTCATGTTTTCTGTGCTAACTTTATCAAAAAAAAAAAACAAAACAACTTAAGAGTGTAACTTGGGAGTGAGAGGAAACTGTCAGATTCAAGATAAGCAGCTCTCAAAGTTCGAATCTATTTTTCCTTCAAATAAGGTCAATAATCTGCCAGTGGGATGTGATAATCCAATGCAGTTTAACTCGTTTCCAGAATTTTCTCGAATCAAGTGTCATCTTCGTGATCCTATGGGGCTCATCTGCCTTATTTAAAACAAGTGAAACTGCACTGGAAACTAGTGGGATTATCTAAAAAAGTGTTGTGATAAACCGGTGGCACAAAATTCAAAGCGGCATTTCGGCTCTGGAGCAATGAAAAATGATTTTGTTTTGGTCGTTTTTGATCCTTGTTCATTTCCATTTTTCATTTCTATTCCTCAGAAGCCGTGACTGTGATAATACGATGCCACAAAATAGTAAAATAACACATTCACCTCGTATAGCGAGTGTAAAAACAAAGATTACAAGCAACTTTTTCGATATTGACGCCCAGGATCTTTTGAATTATCCACGTTCGGTTTGTTTCCGAGTGTTTAAAAAAACTCTTTCTTTCCATCTCTTCTCCACGACAGATTTTAAACTCGTTTTTTTCAAAGCATTTTCTGCCCTTGTCTTTTTTTTTTAAAGCTCTTTCCTGTCCCTCATCTCCGTCGCTCCTCCACGACGGGGCGTTTAAACTCCTCCTCGACGCCGTTTCCTCCTCTTTTGTCTCCACCTCCGTTTCACGACAGGAGCCTTAAAACTCCGTCTCTAAGCCGTCTCCTCTCCTCCGTCTCCTCCTCCTCCTCCTCCTCCTCTTCACCACTGAAGTGGATTTAGCAGCAGAAATCAATAATGGATCAGAGATTTCACCTGGATTTAGTCAGGCTCGCAGAGAGAGAGAGAGAGAGAGAGAGAGAGAGAGAGAGAGAGAGAGAGAGCAGCGTGTTTGAACGGTTTCCACTGCAAAAACCTGGAAAAAAAAATCTTTCTCAGTGCTGTAATATTTGGCCCTCTCTCCTTTTTTTTCTCTGCATTTTGTTTTATTTTCTTTGTTTAATTCTGGTGTCCATGCACCTCTGAGGTCATGATCCGACATCTGTTCTGAATCTCATGCTGATTTCTCAATTTTGGGTCCAATTCTTCAGCCGCTTCTCTGAAAAAACCAGAGGAAAAAATGAGACATGATCCCCCACACGGCCAGTAGATGGCAGTAGCTTTCCACCGCAGAGCGAGCAGCATTCCTCTTCTCTTCCTCTGTTGTTTCTCTTCTTCTCCTCTGTTTACCCGTCCGCCTCTCTTTCAGTCGGCACCCGCTTTTGAATGACGCCCTGAAACGCCCGGCTTCAGCCCTCCACTCGTTCATACTCGTCTTTCCGTCTCTCTTTTCCATCGCTTTCCTTGCCTTTTCTTCCTCTCTCTTTCAGTCTATTCTTCCCTTTTTTCCTCTCTCTCTCTCTCTCCTCCCTCGCTGTCTGTTGTTTTTCTGTTGCCGTTTGTGTTTTTCTCTCTCTCTCCTCTCTCCTCTCTCTTTCTTTAATTTCCCATCTCACTTTTCTGTCTGGATTTTTCTCGTCTACCTCTCTCGTTTCTTTTCTCTCCATCTTTGTCTTTCTTTCAGGCTGTAATTTTCTTTTCCTTTTCTCTCGCTCTTTCCCTCGCTCTCTCTTTCTCTCGGTTACTTTTGTCTTTCAGTCGCTGCATTTCTCTCGCCGTCTTTCCCCGTCTTTATTTTTACATCTCTCCATCCTCGAGTCTCTCGTTTCTTATTTCCGCACTTTGTTTTCTCTGTTGATATAATTTTCTTTCCGTCTCTCTCTTGTCTTTCCGTCGCTCTGTACTCCTCCATTATTTTTCCAGTCTAATTTCTCTCCCTCTGTTCTCTCTTTCCACTTTACCTCTCTTTATCTCTTGTTCATCATTTCATCTTTCACATTTAGTCTGATGTGTTCATCCACATGTTAAAGTCGCGTGTGTCTCGTTTTGTTCTCTTTCTGCCCTTGAATTAATTCACAACACCGATCTGACAGCGGCCGCTCGCTCCTCCTCTCCTCTTTTCTCTTCTTTCTCTCTCTCTCTCTCATCTTTTCTTCCCCTCCAATCTGTTGCTTCTCCTTCTTCTCCTCCTTCTTCCTCTTCCTCTCTGTGCTTCTGTCTTCCTTTGTTTCTTTCATTTCTTGACTTCCTCTCACATTTGCTCTGCAGTCGTCTCTTTCTCTTTCTGTCACAGGGGTCGACTGGTCACCGAAGGGTTGCCGGTTCGATCCCCGGCTTCTGCCATCTGTGTGTGTGTGTGTGTGTGTGTGTGTGTGTGTGTGTCTCACTTCCTCGCTACGTTTATAATTTTCTTTCTCTTGTTCATTCTTTCTTCTTTGTGTTGTGTATTTTCAAGCATTTTGTTGTTATTTTGTGCGTTTCTTCCTTTGACTCTTTCATTTTCCGTTTGTATTTCCTGTGTTTTTTTTTCTCTCTCTCTCTCTATATCTCTCTTTTTTCACCTCTTTTTCTCCTCTGTCCATCCTCCTCATGTTGTTTTGTTCTGATGTGACTCCAGCAGCAGTCTCTGGACAGCGCTGTGTGTTCATGTATATTGCATTTTTAAAAGACGTGTCCAGCTGAATCTCTCTCTCTCCCTCCCTCCCTCCCTCTCTCTCTCTCTCTCTCTCTCCCTCCCTCGCTCGCCCACAGTGTTTCGTGCTGCAGTTGGACGGCTTCATCGTGTGGCTGCAGGCGGCGCTGGACAGCACGGAGAACTGGACGCCGCCCAGACAGGAGCTGGACAGCCTGAGGCTCTACCTGGACACACACCTGGTGAGAGAGAGAGAGAGAGAGAGAGAGAGAGAGGGCACTCGCGTGCACACAAACACACACACACACGTACAGAAAACACACTGAAAAACACTCATACACTGTACATATAGACAGACTCATCAGTGTTTTACATGCGCACACACACACACACACACACACACACAGTTTTGTTATATCAAAACACATTAACATACATACATATGGATCTGACACACACACACACACACACACTCACATACACACCTGTGCATGTCTGTGCCTTTCTGAAGTCATTTCAACCAAAATTGAACTCCATTAAAACTCAAACTGATGCTGCATTGAAACTAAAGCTAATATTCCATTGAATCTAATACTGATGCTGCATTGAAACTAAAGCTAATATTCCATTGAATCTAATACTGATGCTGCATTGAAACTAAAGCTAATATTCCATTGAATCTAATACTGATGCTGCATTGAAATCAAGCAGCAGCAATCAGGATGCTGCATTGACACTGCTGCTGATGCTCCACTGAATCTGATACTGGTCCCCCATTGAAACCAACATGATGCCCCATTGAAATCAAAATGACGTTCCATTGAAACCACACTGAATCCAACATGATGCCCCATTGAATTCATCATGATGCCCCATTGAAACCAACAGAATTCCCCATTGAAATCAAAATGACGTTCCATTGAAACCCCATTGAATCCAACATGATGCCCCATTGAAATCAAAATGACGTTCCATTGAAACCACACTGAATCCAACATGATGCCCCATTGAATCCAACATGATGCCCCATTGAAGCCTGTGATGTCATCCGGAGCAGAAAATTGAATCCTTACAGCAGCTCATCATGAGGTCAAAGGTCAGAGGTCACAGCGTCCCTTTACTGCAGAGGAATATCAATAATTGATATGCTGACACACACACACACACACACACACACACACTCACACACACACACACACTCACACACACACACACACACACACACACACACCTTTCTCTCTCTGTTGACTTGCTGCTCTCGTCTTGTTTTCTCTTTGTTCCAATTTGTTTTCATCCATGTCGCTTTCTCTCCCTCTCCCTCTCCCTCTCCCCCTCTCTCTCTCTCTCTGTCTTGCTCATCCCTTCCTTTCTCTCCCTCTTGCTTTCCTCCTTCATCTCTCTCTCTTTGTCTCTCTCTCTCTTCCTCTCTCTCCCTCTCTGTTTATTGTATCAAGCAGACAATTCAAACCCCCCCTCTCTTTCTTTATTCTCTAATTTTTACACACATGCTCTGAAGCAAACAAGCCCCTATAGATTACAGTGAGCGGTGCATCACTGCATATGGCAACACACACACGCGCACACACACGCACACACGCGCACACACACGCACACACACACACACACACACACACACACACACAGAGAGAGAGAGAGAGAGAGAGAGAGAGAGAGAGAGAGAGAGAGAGACAAGACGCACTTTGGCAATTACTCACACTTTTATAGCAAACATATGGGCTCACACACACACAGACACACACACACACACACACATCGCATATCAATGTTAAAACCAACAGATGCACAATGGTAAGCATGTTCTGTCATGCAGACACACACACACACATACACACACACACACACACACACACACACATACACACTCGCACAGACAAACAAACATACTATTTGCATATAAGGGTACAAATGTAAACATATATGCACAACAGTATGCATGTTTTTGACATGCATACACACACACAGACACACACACAGACACACACACACACACACACACACACACTCACACACACACACACGTGCTTTGCTCCATTTGCATACATTTGCATGTTCCTAGACAGATTTCCAAATCAGCATCTCCGTGTCCGTCCCTGCAGAACGGCGCCGTGCATATGGATGTATGGAGATATGGAGATGTCTATCTAGATATTTATTTCTGCCGCGTGTTGCTGCGTGTGTGTGTGTGTGTGTGTGTGTGTCTGTCTGTTTGTTTGTTTGTTTGTTTGCTGGTTTGTTTACACGTGTCGACTTTGTTGTGGGTGCCAGCAGCGCTAACGTTAGCGGCGGTTAGCTTCAATTAGAATTCCCGCTCTTAAGTGGCGCGTCTCGTTAAATAAAGCAAAGAGGATGAAAAAGCATCGCTAATAGGACTTTGAACTGCTCTACTGTTGATACTGTGTGTGTGTGTGTGTGTGTGTGTGTGTGTGTGTGAGAGAGAGAGAGAGAGAGAGCGTGTGTCATTCTCGATAGTCACACTTACACTTTGTAGTTATTAGTGTATGTGTGTATAATTGTCTCTGTGTGTGTGTGTGTGTGTGTGTTTTGTTGATTACTGCAGACTGGCCAGCTTTTCATGCAGTGTCTCTCTCTCACACACACACACACACACACACACACACACACACCCTTAAACACTCTTTTCCCTCTCTGTCTTTTTCTATATTGCTCTCTGTCTCACACACATAAACACACACACACACACACACACACACACACACACCTCCAGGGCAGCAGTGGGTGGAGTGGAGCTGCTCTCCCAATTGAATATTTGGTCTGAGGGTCCAGCTGGCGTGTTTGTGTGTGTGTGTGTGTGTGTGTGTTTTAAGGCGCGTGGAGCGAATAAGCACAGGTCTTTCCGGAACCCCGGGGAGATCAGTGAGGCGAGAGGGCGCTGCAAACACACACAGACACACACACACACACACACACACACACACACACACACACACACAGGCTGCTCTTTGTAAGGCGCTGAGCGATGGCGGCCAATGAAAGGCCTATTGATTGAGTGTGATGGGCGATCCAGGCCTTTGAATCCCATTACCAACAACAGTACACTCTACTGGTGGCAACACTACAGAGAGAGAGAGAGAGAGAGAGAGAGAGAGAGAGAGAGATCATAACAGATCTATGCAGATAAGCTCTATATCTGCATATTATATATAATGCTGCATTGGATTTTTCTGTATTTTTTTCATTTTCATTTATCCTCATCTTATCTCCCTGTGCTCCTTTATTACTTCTACTTATTAATTTAAAGGTGCGTTCGTTCAAACTCACGGCTTTAATTGTAAATTGTAGAGGAGAAGCCGAGGTTTCCGACGATCCCAAACACGAGCTGCTGAGTCACAGGGGGAAACGTGTCTGAAATGAAACATGCAGACGAGACATGCGGATCTTTTCTGTGTGATGTGATTCTGCAGCCGTGAAACAAACCAGTGGCGTCTTGGCTTTGAATGTTTTCCCCTTCAGTGTTGCAGCGATGGAGACACGACATGGAGGAGACCGAGAAGCTGCCTGAGTGGGACGTCAAAGGGATTTAAGCGGGTTTAAATGAGGACTGTTTAGACTCAACTGAGAAAAAAAAAAAAAAAAAAAAAAAGGAAATAGCCCAGAATTTGATGGTTGAGTTTACATCATCGTAAATTATGTGCTTACAGTCTCAGGTTTTTCACCTCAAGCAACCCTCGGCAATTTTACTCAGTGTGCCTCTGAATTTTTAATTACATTTTATTATGTTTTATATTTTCTGTGCATGTTTTGCCTGAACACTGTGCTGTAACAGGTATTTACATTCATGTTAGTGAAATAAATTGAGCGATAATGGTCGTTCATAACGTCTCTGGGTGTGACGACGTGGTGTTTTCCCTTCTTTTAAACTTATTTTTACTTATTTTTATCTATATTGTAATTTATCTTTTTTTTATTTATTTATTTTTTGTTCTTTATTATTACGTTTGCACTAAAAAGGAGCTGCTCTTAATCTCATTGTACATGTGTATAGTGACAATAAAGGCATTCTATTCTATTCTATTCTATTCTTCCTGTCGCTGCGCCGTGTGACGTTCGGCAGCCGATTAGCAGCTCTATTAAAACGTCTAAACAGTCTCTGTGGCCGGTCTGTGTCCCGTGTGTGTGTGTGTGTGTGTGTGTGTGTGTGTGTGTGTGTGTGTGTGTGTGTGTCTGCTGCCTCCTGCTGCTTCTGCTGTCATATTGTCTGCATAGTGTGTTTTCTTACATTTGCTTGTGTTCTTTGTGATTTGCTCACCGGGTCGATGCCTGTCGCCTCTCCTCTCCTCTCGGTGCTCCTTCTCAAGGTTTCTAACATCGTTTCCCGCTCAGGCTGGGTTTTTCAATTGCACCTGACTGCAGTCCGCAGATCGGGGTTAGGCTAAATGTGGGCGGAGCTAAACGTTTGACTCCGCCCGTTTGACTCCGTGCGGTGACTACAGTTAGCAGGTCACGGCGCCATCTGGTTAGGGTTAAGGTTAGGGTTAGGTGAAGGGTTAAGGTTAGGGTTAGCGTTAGCGTTAGCAACCTCTTCCGGTCGCTTGCTATTGAGCAAGTGGGTGGAGTCAAACGTTTAGCTCCACCCACATTGAGCCACTCCTCGATCTGCGGACTGCAGTCAGGGCTTACTCGGGTTTTTTGCCGCTATGAGGATGAAGTCAGGGGGCGTCGTCCTGTTTAAGACGGTTAACAGTGATATTGAACTCTAAATAAACTTGAACTATTAGAACATGCTGCGTGGTTATTGGCTCACTGACGCCCATGAAATTTACTCCTTAGATCGATTCGTTACCAAATGTTGGTGTCGTGGCATTTTTCAGTATGTTCAATACCCAGCCCTTTGTACATACAAGTTACACATATATGTAACACATACCTGAGCCACACTTACATAGGTGGTATGTATGTTTGGTTTCTATTAAGGGTCTCACGATTCTCCAAATCCTCGATTCGATTCGATTTTCGATTTTAGGGTCACGATTCGATTCGATTCTCGATTTTTTTTTCCACTTTTATCACTTGTGTGAGCTTCATAGATAGGGCGAGTTTGAAGGACTGGATTTTCAATTTCCCAATCATCATTGATGTAGTGTGCTGTGACAGTGATGTAGCTCTGAGTTGCTCTGGAGGTCCAGCCATCTGTTAAGGCAACTAATTCTGCACTGCACAGACCCCCAAAAACTTTTTCTTTAACATCATCATACATGGAGGGCAACAGTTTTGTTGTAAGATGCGACCTGCTTGGGATGTTGTAGCGTGGCTCCGGTACGCTAATTAAATGCTTAAATCCAGCGTTTTCTAACACCGAATAAGGTTGCAAATCTGCTGCTATAAATAGCCCTATAGCGTTAGTTACAGCTTTAGCGCGAGCTGATGTGAAGTTTTATTCCAAATGTGGATGGAAGAGTTGACTGGACCAGTGATGGTGTTTTCCCAGTTGTCAAATCTGTGTCTTTGTGATGCCTGTGAATGTGTCCTGCCATGTCCGTTGTGTTTCCCGTGGCCGGGTATGGTACACGCACATAGCATAGTTGGCACACAGTGGTCTTCTTGTCGACAAGGCGAACGTTGCCGACATAACTCACCGGGAACGCAAAATACTTCCACACTGCTGATTTGAGAGATGCAGGAGTGGGTTCAAGCTCCGGTGCCGCTGCGTCTCCTTTATCTGTACCGCTTGCCATCGTGTCATACGGTGAGCTGCAGGTTAGCAAACTTGCGGCTACTACTGTGTACCGTATTTCACCAATTAATCGCCCGGCCGCAAATAGCCGCCGGGTTCTTATAAACGGCTGGGGTCTGCATGCATTTTGCGTATTAAACGCCCACTCGAATAACCGCCGGGGCGATTATTTGCATCATGATGAGGTAACCCAAAATAAGGCTACTCACCTTATTTTTGCAGAAGTAAACAGTTAGCCACACAATAACAGTGCGGCACTTCCGTTTTCTGTCAAAATAAGAGCGCTAGCTAACGTTAGAACAAAAGGGTGTACCGTAATATTAAATCGACTGACTGAAAATATGTTGGACAGTAGCTGTCATCACGATAATGACCTGGTGCAAAAATAAATAAAGGCCTGCAGCGAATAGCCGCCTGGTTCTTTTAAACGCCCGGGGTCCAAGTCGATTTTGCATATTAAACGCCCGGGCGATTCATTGGTGAAATACGGTATGCTACGTTATCATGTGTTTTCCCCTCTTTGCACACCTCCGTGATGTATGTAAACCTGGGGGGGTCGATCCTCTCTTTGATTTCGATGCTCGAGGCCATGACGTAATTTCGATTGATTTCGATTAAAAATCGAAATCGTGACACCCCTAGTTTCTATATATGACAGCATTCCTCTATAGGGGCATCATGCAAGTTCTTACAGCAAATGCTTTTGTTATCATTCTTGGTTACTAACAAACCAAATATGTATTGAACTGGGGTTAAAACCAGAGCTCAATGAACTGACATGAGCAAGGTGACAGAGTGAGGAAAAATTAGACTGTGAGAGAGAGAGAGAGAGAGAGGGAGAGAGAGAGACAGAGTGAGAGAGACAGAGACAGAGAGAGAGAGAGGCTTAATATAAAAGATGTGAAGAGGAAAACATAGAGGGGCTAAGCAAAAGAGGCTGGGTTGAAGAAACACACGCACGCGCACACGCACGCACGCACACACACACACACACACGGGAATACAGCAGCACCCCTCTAGTTTTCCTCTGCTCTGTCTGAATGGAGACAATTTGATCATCATTATTACAAAGACTCTTTGATCGTATCATGTCTCACACACAGCCCTGCCTGCAGTTAGTGTGTGTGTGTGTGTGTGTGTGAGTGTGTGAGTGCAGCTCGATACACAAGCTCAATGTCAAACCTCAATGTCATCTCCGTATCAGCGCGCCGCACCTCTTAGCGCCTCGCTAATATGCTAATGCTAAAAGGTAATGATATCAGGTAGGCTTTGAGGCGATCCTACCCTTTGCTCCAGGCTAATATGCTAATACTGACAGGTAATCTGATCACATAGGCTTTGAAGCAATTCATCTCTGGGCTCAGTGCATGTCTGCTAATCAGGGCAGGCAGCGAAATTTTCAGTCTGCCGGCCACAGAGGCTGAAAAATCCCACAATCCACCTGCTGCTTTAAATATTTTAGCTGCCAGTTTGTTTTTTTTTTCCACCAGAGCTGAACTCCAGATGATGTTTTGGTACTTGCACGGTGCTGACTTATCAGAAACTTTCCTCTATTTTAACACTAATTTACTTTCTGATTTTGAGTCAGGTCCACCAGTGTTAATTTCATCAGCTATTTTCAATTTAGTTTGAGTCTTAGTCTAGTGTCAAATGCCCTTTTTACTTTTAGTCATATTTAGTCAACTTGAATTCTTTTTTGTTTAGTCACATTTTAGTCGACGAAAAGTCTTGGCATTTTAGTCTAGGTTTAGTCGAAGAAAATCCAAAGTATTTTAGTCTAGTTTTAGTCAATAGTTTTAGTCAATATTCTTTTTTAGTCTTTGACCTGCATCATGTTGGCTTTTTTTTTTAAATTTAACAATATTTTAAATTATTATTTTAAAAATGTAAATTACTTATCAAACAGGCCTAACAATTCGGCTACCAATGAATGAGAAGTAGTATGCATGTGATAACATAGATTGAAAAATAAGCCGAAGTGATACCTCTTCTCTGAATAGACAAGCTAAGCCAGTGTGCTGCTGTTAGCCAGTGACTTCAGACTTCAGACAGCGCCACACACACACACGCACTCCGGCATGAGCACACAGCAGCGCAGGAGGAGAAAAACTAACGCGCATCCAATTAATGCACTTTCTGGATTGTAATTTAAAAGTCTATGACGAAAAATATGACTTATATCGATGTACAGTCCGGGCCAGCGTTGCGTTGAAGTGCAACTCCAAAAAGGAGGACAAATAAGCGTCCGGCTTGAGGCTGCGCCGGACGCCGGACAAGGCATTTAAATTCCGGACTGTCCGGCCTAAATCCGGACGTATGGCCACCCTACACTGAAGTATACTGCCAAGTACAGTGGTCAGAATCAGAATCACTTTTATTGTCATTTTCCCCGTCTGCATACATCAGGAGCCTGAAATGTCGTTTCTCCTCAATCACTTGCAGTGCAAGACAAAAAAAAGGACATAACATAGACGCTGACCCTAACCCTAACCCTAACCAATTTAAAAAGAGCCCCACTGACATGCAGTTCATATCCATATGTCTGTATATCCACATACATCCATACATCCATATATAACCATATGTATGTATATATACACGTACACATACATACACACACACATACATACATATACACATACACACATATACATATACATATATATACACATACATACATACATACATATACACATACACACACATATACACATACATACATACATACACTATATTACCAAAAGTATTCGCTCACCCATTCAAATGATCAGAATCAGGTGTCCTAATCACTTGGCCTGGCCACAGGTGTATACAATCAAGCACTCAGGCATGCAGACTGTGAAACAAGACATTTGTGAAAGAATGGGCCGCTCTCAGGAGCTCAGTGAATTCCAGCGTGGAACTGTCATAGGATGCCACCTGTGCAACAAATCCAGTCGTGAAATTTCCTCGCTCCTAAATATTCCACAGTCAACTGTCAGCTCTATTATAACAAAATGGAAGCGATTGGGAACAACAGCAACTCAGCCACGAAGTGGTAGGCCACGTAAAGTGACGGAGAGGGGTCAGCGGATGCTGAAGCGCATAGTGCAAAGAGGTCGCCGACTTTCTGCACAGTCAATTGCTACAGAGCTACAAACTTCATGTGACCTTCAGATTAGCCCAAGTACAGTACGCAGAGAGCTTCATGGAATGGGTTTCCATGGCCGAGCAGCTGCAGCCAAGCCACACATCACCAAGTGCAATGCAAAGCGTCGGATGCAATGGTGTAAAGCACGCCGCCACTGGCCTCTAGAGCAGTGGAGACGCGTTCTCTGGAGTGATGAATCACGCTTTTCCATCTGGCAATCTGATGGACGAGTCTGGGTTTGGAGGTTGCCAGGAGAACGGTACATTTCAGACTGCATTGTGCCGACTGTGAAATTTGGTGGAGGAGGAATTATGGTGTGGGGTTGTTTTTCAGGAGCTGGGCTTGGCCCCTTAGTTCCAGTGAAAGGAACTTTGAATGCTTCAGGATACCAAAACATTTTGGACAATTCCATGCTCCCAACCTTGTGGGAACAGTTTGGAGCGGGCCCCTTCCTCTTCCAACATGACTGTGCACCAGTGCACAAAGCAAGGTCCATAAAGACATGGATGACAGAGTCTGGTGTGGATGAACTTGACTGGCCTGCACAGAGTCCTGACCTGAACCCGATAGAACACCTTTGGGATGAATTAGAGCGGAGACTGAGAGCCAGGCCTTCTCGACCAACATCAGTGTGTGACCTCACCAATGCGCTTTTGGAAGAATGGTCAAAAATTCCTATAAACACTCTCCTCAACCTTGTGGACAGTCTTCCCAGAAGACTTGAAGCTGTAATAGCTGCAAAAGGTGGACCGACATCATATTGAACTCTATTGGTTAGGAATGGGATGGCACTTCAGTTCATAGTATGAGTAAAGGCAGGTGAGCGAATACTTTTGGTAATATAGTGTATACATATACATGCCTACACATACATACACACACATACATAAGATAAAAAAAAAAAAAAAAAAATTACCAACACAACACAGCCTATGGATAAAGTCCCTCGTTTATCGCGGGAGTTACGTTCTAAAAATAACCCGCAACAGGCGAAATCCGCCAAGTAGTCAGCTTTATTTTTTACAATTATTCTAGATGTTTTAAGGCTGTAAAACCCCTCACTACACACTTTATACACTTTTCTCAGACAGGCATTAACATTTTCTCACTTTTCTCTCTTGTTTAAACTCTCAAAGTTCAAACCTTCATAGAAAAATAAGTCCAGTATTATAGAATGAACGCATTCTGTACTGTACAGGAGACACGGCACGGAGGAGATTGATTGACAATGGTCTACAGTCCCTTAGCCAATCAGGACGCAGAACACAATGCGCTGTAAAAAAAAAAAAAAAAAAAAAAAAAAAAAAAAAAAAAAGCATGCAAAATTGCACTAAAAAAAAAATCCGCGAAACTGCGAAAGGTGAACCACGTTATAGTGTGGGACAACTGTATCCCAGAATGCATTTCACACCGACCTGCGTGAAATCGTGACTCTAACCAGGCTCTTAAAGCTGCTGTACTTTTTGTTCTGACGCTGTGAATTGGAATGTAATATTTCCCAGAAAGCTCCCATTTGGCTAACGTTTCTTTTTAAATGTTAGTTGATGTTAATTAATGTTAATTTTTTTATCGTACAAACTCTTTTAACCAGCTAACCAACTCTGCTGTTATAAACCTGAGCCTATTTTGTCAAATTAATGTTTAATCATGTTACCTTTTGATGCAGACTTTAGGAATTGGAATGTCATCTTACTTTTACTTTCCTGTTCACCTCATTTTTTTTTTTTTTTTTTACTTTCCAACTTACTGAAGTCTGACTGGAGCAAGTTTTATTGTTGGGAATCTTTCCGACCTCGATCCCACTTCCCATATGAACGCGGCATCGGAACGTCACTGTAGCTTTTTCAGCTAGTTTTCATATTTTACTTGCAGCAGTGTGGTAATAATGTTCGTGGCATGTTTTTAAATTCTTCTGAAGGTCAGGTATATTTTTATGAACACACAACGCCGTGACTTGTGTTTTCCTTTTCTCTCCAACCGGATACATTCCTATCCACAGCACAAATGGTCTAATAAAATCAATCAATCAATCAAAACAGGCTTCAGGATGTAGTGACAACCACAATATCATGTAATGGATTAAAGTTCAGTGACAACGAGGTCTCAATCTGCAGAATTTGACAGAATGTTTATTTCTGAGCCACAAATCTTTCTAGCAACGACATTTTAAATAATTACAAAAAAATGTTACTAAGTGCAAAAAATGTATATAAAATTTTCCATTTAATAATAAACTTTTGGTCACAAACATTTGAGTACACACATAAACACCTGCTGTTTCTTTTTCTCTTTCCTTCTCTTTTTGTTCTTCTTGCAGCCTCTGATGGACGCGCTTGCGTGCGCACACACACACACACACGCACACGCACACACACACACACTCACTCACTCTTTCTCGTTCCCTGTCTTAATTTCCTGCACTTTTCCCCTCTCAAACACACACAAACACTCACTATTTTTCTTGTACACACACCCACTGTCTTCAATTCTCTTTCTCTCTCCGTCTGTCCCTCTCTCTCTCTCTCTCTCTCTCTCTGTTATTACAGCCGTCTGTGTCTGACGTGCGTAAACCAGAGCTGCTCTGCATGCCTCGCCTTATCATCTTGTGATTGATGGCTGGCTGTTCTACTCTTATCGATTCTATGCTCTCCATATATTAAACGGAGGAAACGGAGCTGAAATCGCTCGTGGAAAAAGCCGCTGAAATATACGATCGCTCTCTGCGATAGCCCGGCTAATCTGCACAGCCTAATTCATTCCCAACATCAGCGAAACCCCATTCCTGATATGCAGACAGTCACGCTGTGTTTTCTGCAGCGCTGATAGATGTATTTTATGTTTATTAGCTGTGAGATATTTCAACAGCTTATCTGGAAATTATGTAGGGCAGAGTGGCCGCGGCGTCTGTAAAATTACTCAATCAGCCGTGAGATTTGAAGTAATTTATGGTGTTTGCAGGGCAATAATGATTGCAGAATGCAGACAAGTCATGTTTTATTTGGATAATGTTGATATAGAAATGTGTTTTTGGGTGGTTTGCAAATAGATAAAGTTGACGGTTTGGTTTCTAATGCGATATTTTAGAGTTTATCTGTGAAATGTAATATATAAGGGAGAGTGTCGCAGGTATCTGTGCTCACTCTGAACGTCTTCACGGTTTGGAGATGTGAAGTTTTTATTTGATGAAGCGATCCTGTGCACCTCAGTATGGAAAGCAAGGCACGAACACCTGCAAATCTTTTCTTATTTTGAAACGGAAATCATCAGCTCACAAGTCATTTCATTCAGTACAGAGTCTTAAAATCATGTTTTACTTGAAACAAAATGAGAAATCTGCCAGTTTGATGAGATAATCCCACTGATTTACTACGCTAATCAACTTGTTTCCAGAATTTTCTGGAATAAAGTGTCATTTTCTTGAATCCCCGTGGCTGATCAGCCTTATTCTTTCTCGTTTCAGCAGACTTATACTGGTTCCCAGAACAGTAGGTAAGGAAGTGGGCACTGAAATAGATGCAGCACTGCAAATTTCATTGCATTTTTCTGTTGCAGTGACAATAAATGGATTCTGATTCTGATTCTGAAACTGCATTGAAACAAGTTGGATTATCTCATTCCGCTGGCAGATTTTTTTTTTTGCCTTGTTTAAAGGAAAAAAACAGATTTGAACACTGAAGATGAGATTGCTTGCTAAAATGGAGATTTTTTTGCTGTATAGCAAGAGGCCATGATGTCAAATTCAAGATGTTTTGCCATGGCAAGATAACCAACCAATCAACCAGCTGAGCAAAAGAAAAAAAAAAAAAATCAACCTTGTAAAACTAATTTTCATTTTTCATTTTGGTTCCCTGGTTTTGAGGTCCTCACTGTAATAATAAAATTCACTGTAACTTAATTTTTTTTTTTTTTTTTTAAATCACAATGAGTGATTATAACACTGAAGATGAGACTGAGTGACTTAAGATTTTTTTTTTGTGCGTATAAAAGCATCATTGTCAAGCTAAGATGAGGCTCTGTTTCCTGATTCCTGGAAGCAACTATGAAAGGATTTTACATGCCAGCGGCGATTTGTTATATCAGATGATGTGTTAATATCAGTCGTCTCATAGTATGACTCAATTTTGTTTTTTTAGGACCAATTTCATGAACAACATCCTTAATTGACGTCTCGGTGATTAATTGAAGCTGTGTTTCTATTGATTTATCCGCTCACTTTGCAGCTCCTCATTACATTTTCCATCGGCTGACAGTGACCGCAGCGAAAACACTGGACCCAACTTTGATCAAGTGTCGTAAATATCTCAATAATGGTTACGCCGTCATCACATAAACACTCAAAGACACACTTCCACGACTTCATAAATCTCCCGCAGAGCTTTTAACTTGATTTATAGATCTCATTTTCACCCAAAACAGCGGCTCCGCCCCCGCGGCTGCACGCAGGCTGTGGCCGGGGCGTCCTGCGTGGATCCCGCTCCATAAATATTGGCAGTGCGGAGTCGTGACCTTGTCGGCGGTGACTGATGCCGTCGCCTGTCGATCCGTCACCTCAGACGGCGTGCTGTCGCGGTCACAGACGCACCGTTCAGACGGAGGGCAACGGTTAGCCACAGGGTTTTTTTTTTTTTTTTTTTTTAAAGTACAATATAAAAATTAAAAATCAAAAAATAAGCAAAATAGACTTACATTTAAATACTCCTCTCACTGCTTAGGTGTTATTGTTCCGTATGACATGAAGAAATAAAATAAGATAAAGCAAATTAAAATTAAATAAAATTAATTTTTTTTAATAGCTTTAAGACCAGTTGATGAATGTTTATTGTATATAACACATCACAGTGCAGAAAATCGCCAAGTTAACAAATTATTCAGTCTCATCTTCAGTGTTCAAATCTGTTTTTTCCTCCAACAAGGCCAGTAATCTGCCAGTGGGATGAGATAATCCCATGTGTTTCCAGCACTAATCCCACTTGTTTCCAGACGTTTCTTAGATCCAGTGTCATTTTCTTGATCCGCCTCATTCTGTCTTGTTTCAACACATTTATACTCAAAAAAAAAAAAAGTGAAACAAGTGAAACTGCGTTGAAAACAAATGGGATTATCTCATCCCATAGGCAGACTTCTTTTTGTTTTTACCTCATTTGAAGAAAAACAAGATTTTTCAGAAATGAGAAGCTGATTGATTTGAAAGATGAGTCTGTATTTTCAGGAGGTAAAGTCAGATCCAACTCTAAATATCGACTGTAACAAGACTAAAACTGCATGTAGTAATAACAGCTAATAAAGATCATATACAATAATAATAATAATATTAGACATAATAAACCTAACTTATACTGAAATTATAACTGTAACTTCACGGTGACTGATCACAAAGCTTGTGGTCCAGTTTGCTTCCTGTTATTTGAAATTGAATTGGTTTGCTTTGATATTGTATTTTATGCTAATAAAGCACCTTTGAATTTGTGAGTGAGAGTATATGCCACTGTGTGTGTGTGTGTGTGTGTGTGAGAGAGAGAGAGAGTGAGAGACAGAGAGAGAGAGAGAGAGAGAGCGAGAGAGAGAGAGAGAGAATAAATGCTTAGGAAAGTGTGTGTGCGCATTTTTGAGTGTGTGTTTCCCAGGAAAGCACAGCACAGCAGGCCGTCAGAAGCGGTTAAGGCTTGAGAACGATGCACCTTGAGCCGCGCGCACACACACACACACACACACACACACACACACACACACACACACACACACACAGATCAGAACAGGCAGTAATGGTGTGTAGCGTTGTGTTCAGAGATCAGAGAGAGGAGTGTAACCAGGAAGAACATCTCTCTCTCTCTCTCTCTCTCTCTCTCTCTCTCTCACTCTCTCTCTCTCGCCCCAGAGCCATGTGTGAAATGCTCTCCAGACTGATTACACTTTGCATCAGGGTGGAAAGAAAGAAAGAGAGAGCAGGAGATCTTTATTATAAGAACCAATCAGGTTGAATGTTCCTTGAGGGGCGAGCGACCATGGGGAACAAAGAGAGAGAGAGAGAGAGAGAGAGAGGGACCCCAGGCTTCTGTCCAGCCTGCTGTAACTGGTGTTACGTCGGCGATTCATTCATGTGTTGGGGTTGCGATGATGTCATCTTGGTGTTTTTTTTTCATTTTTAATGTTATTTTCTTTCATTCATGTAATTCCTTTATTTGGCAGAGACAGTAACATAAATACTGTTAGATTAAAGGCAGGATGAGCAGGATTTGTCGTTGCGATTTGCAAACACAGCATTCAGAGTCGGCTCCTCCTCCAGGCTAAACCAACTGCTGGCAGCCAGTTTTCCTTTCCTAGGATGGCGACGGAGCGAAACACCCACCCAAAATGAAACATCACCGCTACATTTTCTTTTTTTCTGTGATTTTCGTAGCTTCCTGTTGGATGTGGTGCCATCGATCTGGAGCCAGATTCTCCAAAAAGTTCTTACTAATAATCTTAAGACGTTTCGTAAGAGGAAAAAAATGAGAAGTTCATAAGAATGTTCTCAAGTGCTATTCCCCATTATTTTCTTAAGAACTACACATTATCTTAAGAACTTCTTAATTTTTTCCACTTACGAACTTCTCAACTCTCTACCTTTATGTAAAACTCAACTTTGATGTTATCAAAGTGTTTTCTCAAAAATTGAGATACATACTTTGTATTGGACAGCGACGATATTACTAACCTATTAGTTAATGGAATCTAAATATAATTGACACATGAATGGTGACTGGTGGCTAAACAAAATGTCCTCATATAGACTCAGAAACAATATATGTGCCTCTATGTGTTTAAATACTGACTTAGATATTAGGCTGAATTACAGTTTAGATAACGATTATCACTATGTTAACATATACAATGTAAAATTATTAAGGTATTAGCCTGCTACATTAATCTATGTTATATAATCAAATTTGGCTCTAAATGAATCAAAGATGTTTGAAAAATAGCTTACCTTCACACAGCATGTGGTTACTTAAGACGACCTTTACCTGTCTTAAAGTTACGATACTATTTAAGATAAAATAGTAAGATAATTTCTTTCAAGAATCCCATTTATTCTTAAGAAAAATCTTAAGAATAAAGTTGAGAACATTCTTAAGATCTTTTGTTTGGATTCTTAAGATATTTTGTTTGTGAATTCGAAAATATCTTAAGATTCTTCTTAAACCCAAACTTAAAAAAAAAAGTGGAACTGAAGAAGAAATTTAATCTTAAGAACTTTTGGAGAATCCGGCCCCTGGTGCTGCGCTTTGATTGGCTGGGAGCGACACACCTGCTTCCCAAAGGCCGACGCCCAGAAGAGTCCCGAGCTCAGGGTCTCTGCAGACACACACACCGACACACACTGCTAGTGGCTCACAGGTCATGATGGAGAGCATTAGTGTTTTTTTTGTTTGTTTGTTTGTTTTTGGAAGAAAATTCGACTCATTCTGCCTTGAAATCCTGCGTCCAGACAGGAAGCTGATCTGCAGCCGCGGGTCTTGACTCTGTGTTGAGTTGCAGCCGCGTCGTGTCGCTGATGTTGTGGCGTTTTATCGGCTCTTGGAGTTAAATTACTATAATCTTTTCCAATATTCATATTTTCTGGGTCTTTGTTACTCCAGTGTTGCTGGATCCTTTTATCTTCACCCAGATTATTACCCATCAAGTCAAATCCCTCTTTAAGTTCATGGAGATGTACAGTAGGCTATCTGGAGACTGACGCTCATACTGCTGTGTGTGTGTGTGTGTGTGTGTGTGTGTGTGTGTGTGTGTGTGTGTGTTGCAGAGTTTCAAGCTGAATGTGGACAGCCACAGCGCGCTGAAGGAGAGTGTTTTGGAGGAAGGCAGAGCGCTGCTCAGCGTCATCACCTCCCACAAATCAGGTATGTACACACACTCTTTCTCTCTCTCACACACACACTTTCTCTGTGTCTGTCTCTCTCTCACACACACACACACACACACACACACACACACAGGTGGCTATAACCGAGCCCCAGCTCTTTTCCATTCATTATTAATATTTGGATTAACAGAATGACCTTCAGAGAGAAAAACTCATATGAGTTGAATGTAGCAGAAAGAGAGAAAGAGAGCGAGAGAGAGAGAGAGAGAAAATAAAGAGATGGAGAAAGGAGGAGGAGAGCAAACGCAAAGGGACAGAAAATTGCTTGCAGGGAAAGAAACATTCAGTGTGATTTTATATTTTCCCAAGTCTTTGGAGTCAGAGAGAGAGACAGAGAGAGAGAGAGAGAGAGAGAGAGAGTGCTTCACTTCCCAGTCAGAGTGGTAAAACAGAGTTTCTGCAGTGCATCATTATATTTTACTAAAAGATTCTGCGTTGATGCAGGAACTTTGACGACTGGTTATTTACCCGTGTGGGGAGCCGGCCGCCCGCTGGGGGTGACGACCGCCTGCTGGGTGACCAGGACGCACACGCTGTTTAACCACACTGCAAACAACCACTTCCTTTTTTCAACTCCAACTCCACCAAATCGATGAAATGAGCTAATTCAGATCTAGGTTTTAAATCAGTGAAACAATAATTTCTGAATGGTAAAATTTGAGATTTTGTCATGTAAGGTGTAATGTTATGAGAGCGCTTTACAGAGTTTTTAAGAAATCACTTCACTGTTGCACACAGAACATGTTCACCTGGAAAATCATGCAGGAATCCTGTGGGCGTGGCTGCAGAGATTCCCATCAGTTAGTAGTGAAAGTGGTGAAAAATCTACATTAAAATCATGATTTTAAAAAAACAAAAAAAAAAAACAAAGGGAATTTTATTTTTTGGCTCCATCACTCAGCCCCAACTCAAACACTGCTAAACAGTGGATTCTTAGTTTTTCACTGAAAGGCATTTAAATCTGACACTGATCCAGCATCACAGGGCTGATGTTTAAATATGTCCTTTAAACAATTTTAAACATAATTAAAAAAAATATTTTTGCTTATTTTCTGGTAATTATTTTGCATTTTTTTTCTTTTTTTCTTTTTTTTTTTTTTTGCATTTTTTTTTACTTATATTCTGGTAAGTTTTTGATAATTTGCTAATAATGTTTTTTCCCTGTTTAAATTTAAATGAGCACTGTGAAACGGTGAATGTATTATTTTTCATTGAAAGGCGTCTGAACATTTAAACTCACTGATGTTTGCTAATTTGATAATCACCAAAGAAAATACACGTATTCGCTCACGTTTCAAAGAGTTAATCAAAAAACATTCACTTTATTTCACAGTCTCTCTCCCTCTCTCTCTCTCTTTCTCTCTTTCTCTCCCTTTACCTCTCTCTCTCTCTCTCTCTCTCTCTCTCTCACCCACTCCCACTCCCTCTCTCTCCCCCTCTCTCCCTCTCTCTCTCTCTCTCTCCCCCTCTCTCTCCCACTCCCTCTCTCTCTCTCTCCCTCTCTCTCCCTCTCCCCCCTCTCTCTCTCCCTCTCTCTGTGTCTATGTCTCTCGCCCTGCAGCTCTGCAGGAAATCCTCCATATGGTTTCCAGCCAATGGGATCAGCTGCAGCGGCAGATCCGGCGCCAACATGGCTGGATGCTCCGCGCCCTGCGCTGCGTCCAGGCCCGCCTCCTCCACGCCGGCCAATCGCACGAGCCGGCGTCGGCCACCAGGGACCCGTCGGCCAATCGGCAGGCTCCGTGCCTCGAGGTAGAAACTGATTGTTTTGTTTCTATCTGGTATTCATCTGTTTGTGTTTGTTTTGTTCATTTTTTAGGGAGTTGATCTTCTTCCATTTCCTCTCTGCTTGATCCCTGCTATCCCTCACACACACACACACACACACACACACACACATGCACACACACGCATAAATACACATTGTTTAAACTGCAGTTACACACACATTCCTACACACATACATGCAGATGAAACTCACACACATAAGCTGTCACACACACACACACACACACACACACACACACACAAACACACACACAAGGTCACAAACACAAGCACATGTCCAGATTGTTTGAGCTGCACACACACACAAACACACACACACAAACACACACACACACACACACACTGTTAGTCCTTTGTTGTTGTTTGTATTGGCTGCCGGTTAACGGGCTGATTTGTTTCTTGGCTCTGATTGGCTGCTGGTTAATTGGCTGGACTTGGTTAATTAGTCAGTGATCTGATTCTGATGCAGGAGACACCAAACCTGAAAACACTCCTCCCTCCCTCTCCTGCCTCCTTCTGTCCTTCCTCGCTCTCCTCTCATGTCCTCATTTGATTCCTTCTCTCCTTTCCTTCGTCCTTGGCTCCTCTCTTCCCTTCGTCTCCGTTTCTTCTGTTCGCTGTGAAACTTAAACACAACTTTGTTTGTGCCAGTCGTGGAGGGGCAGCCGTGATGTGCTCGCCTCCCTGTTAAAGTGAACACACGAGAAAATCACCAGAGTGAAACTGTGTGTGTGTGTGTGTGTGTGTGTGTGTGTGTGTGTGTGTGTGTGTGTGTGTGTGTCTAAAAGGGCAAACAGATGAAAATATGAGTATAAGTATAACATATTTTCACTATTTAAATAATTAAGAAAGAAGGAATTCCTGTCACACATCAAACTCACGATGTTACCGGGCCACACGTTTAATTTCTTCTTTTTTCCCTTTTCCTCCCTTCCTTCCTTCCTTCTTTCCTTCCTTCTGTCTTTTGGCTTTTGTCTATACGAGCTGTAACATCATAACAGCTGCTGAGAGCTATTTCAAAAAACAAAAAAGAAAGAAAGAAAAAACTCAATTCACTCCTGCACACAGAAGAAAATCATCCTGAAAAACAAGAAGAATCAAGATTAAAATTGTTAATCGTGAAATGTTTGAAAAAAAAAAAAAATGGAGATTTTATTTCGCT
Organism: Myripristis murdjan; assembly: GCF_902150065.1. NCBI lineage: Eukaryota > Metazoa > Chordata > Actinopteri > Holocentriformes > Holocentridae > Myripristis > Myripristis murdjan. The sequence goes on along the minus strand of NC_044001.1, from coordinate 2,966,077 downwards.
CAGCCCGAGCTCCAGTGGATTCTTAGTTTTTCACTGAAAGGCATTTAAAGACAAGAAACCTGACTCTGACCCAGCATCACGGGTCTGATGTTTAAATATATCATTTAAACAACTTTGAACCTAATTCTTCAAATATTTTTGCCTATTTTCTGGTCATTGTCTTGATTTTTTTTTTTTTTTAAATTAATTAGAAAATGCTCACTTTAGATCAAAGTAACTTATTTACTTTTATTTACTTCTTTTCTTTCTTTTCTCTCCTTCCCTCCTTTGACTGAACCAGACCACAATTTTATTTAATTTCTTATTCAGTTCCTAATTTTTCCTTTTGCCCTTCCTTACTGCCCCCCCCTCCCTCTCTTTCTCTCTCTCGCTGACTCTTTCTCTCTCTCTTTCTCTCTCTCTCTATCTCTCTCTCTCCCTCTCTCTCCCTCTCTCTCTCTCTCTCTCTCTCTCTCCGTCTCTCTCTCTCTCTCTCTGGTTATTTTCAGATTGTTTAGTTGCAATTAGAGCTGCAGCAGCCTGATCACTGTGATCAGTCAGCAGTGACAACCATTAGCAGCTACCACCTTCCTGTGTGTGTGTGTGTGTGTGTGTGTGTGTGTGTGTGTGTGTGTGTGTGTGTGTGTGCCACAGGCATGCATGTCTTATTGTGAGAGTGTGTCTCTGTATTTGTCTGTTTATGTGTGAGTAATTGTGTTTATTTGCACTCATGTGTGTCCACTGTATATGTGTAGGTGCTGTGTGTGTGTGTGTGTGTGTGTGTGTGTGTCCATTAGCTGCCTGGCCGCAGCACATTAACAGTCCATTCATTATCTGTGTGAATCTCCCTCTGCACTTAAAGCTTTGATCCGTAAAACCTCCAAACAGCGGAGCGGTGCGTTCCCGCTGCAGTGATCACAACAAACCGCACAAATCACAGCCACGCCGCCGATCTCCTCCACGTCTCATGTTGTCGTGACAACAGGCCGAGACCCGGGGAGGCGCCGTCTCTTGCTTCAGTGACAAACCGACTCCGGAGCGAGATCCCACCTCAGCCGCGGCGAGCGTCAAGCAGGCGTGTTTTGGCCTGAGGCAGCTGCCGTAGCTCCACAGACGAATCAGCGGTCAGCATGGAGCGATGAGGAAAATACTCCGTTTTCATTGGTAGCTGGCTCAGATCACATGGTGCCGTATCGATCGATCAATCGATTGACTGATTTTATTTGACGCTTTCATTTTAAAAAGCAGCCACCACATAATTCCAGTTTCCCAGCAGGAAGTCGCACGACCAAATCATGTGAATAAATTCAGTTAAAATGTAGTAAAGTGTGACTTTGCACTGTGCGTGGCCTTCCTTTGGAAAAACTGGAGTTACAACAGCTCGATCAATGTTGTGTTAAAAAAAAAAAAAAAAGTAGTTAAAGTGAGTTTTAAAAGCCTTAGATTTGAGTGTGATGCTGGCAGACTCTGTGTGTTGACAGTAAAAATCTCTGAGTGTGGCTTTACTGTGTGTTCATTATCTGCTACTGGTCTTTAATGACAATCAGATGCATGGCCTAATTACTGCCACAGACACCGGGGGAGGGGGGCCAAGGTCAACCAAGGGCATCGCGTGTGTGTGTGTGTGTGTGTGTGTGTGTGTGTTTATGGTCTTCTGTAAAAGACAGTCGAAGGAATGAGTGAGGGCAGAGGCGACATAAATACAGTACAGGTGATTTGTGTGTGTGTGTGTGTGTGTGTTTTCACTGAAGTATCTTGTGTGTATGTTAGTCTCTACGTGTGTGTGTGTGTGTGTGTGTGTGTGTGTGTTTAAATCAGCGTAACCTTGACTAAAGGGCAAAATAAAGGGCAAATTGGAAATGAATTTATCAAATTATGACTTGAGCATAAAGCCTCTTATAATATTTATAACCAGCGGATCCAGAATTCATTACAAAAGATTAAATACCAACTTGTATCAATAATTCATCGTCTTAATCTTCATTTTTAGTGCAATTAAGAGCAGAGGCGAGTGATGTGTTTCACAGCGCGCGTGGAGAAGAGTCGCGTGCCGAACGCCGAACGTCACGTGACCGCGGCTCTTTGTGCTTTTATTGTCTCACACACAAACAGGAAACAGCCGTCTGACAGAAAGTGTTTTCTACTGTGCAGCAGCTCTGCCATAGAAATAGAATACAGTAGAATCAGCATGGGTCAAGAAAAATCAAGAAAATAACTGTGGCTATTGTATTTTATTTATTATTTAAAAAAAAAATTATAAGGTTTTGAATGTAGTTGGATCTTATCTGGTGGGTTGTCAAGTTTTCGTTTCCTAGGATGGCGACGGAATGATATTTAAAAAAAAAAAAAAGAAAAAGTCATCACTCCTCCTCTGATCTGAGGCTTTTGTCAGCGACATCCCAAAATTGTGACTCCGGGCGATGATCTTGTCGTCTGAACTCGGCAAAATGTGTCTCTTTATGGTGTTTTGTAAAATAACCATACGACACAGGTGAGTGAAGGCCCCGCCCCCTCCTGCTTCATGACAGCGACTGTGAAGCGACCAATCAGAGCTCACGTCCTCCTCCCTGTTGTTGCTCTGCCGGTCGGATTCTCAGTTTCTTAGTTTCCATTTTGGATCGCGGCGCTTCATCTTTCCTCCCTCCTTCATCTCCTCTCTCCAATTAATCGCCGGTGTTGTTGCCGTAGCAACAACAGGTGTGGTGTGAGGTCATTAATTTGGGCTGGGCCTTAACGAGCCTCCGAAGAGTAATGCTGCATGTCGCATGCAGACACACACACACACACACACACACACACACACACATATCCCAGGTGCTCGTTAAGGCGTGTCGACAAGGTGTGTGTGTGTGTGTGTGTGTGTGTGTGTGTGTGTGTGTGTGCGTGCCTGGTCCAGTGTGTGAAATTATGCTGGCTGTCCGTGTGTGTGTGTGTGTGTGTGTGTGTGTGTGTGTGTGTGTGTCTCCAGGCGGTCATAACACTTTGTTGTTATTGGTGTTAGCATATGTTGCTGACAAGGTGTCCGACTCTCTCTCTCTCTCTGTCTCTCTCTCTCTCTCTGTCTCTCTCTCTCTCTCTTTCTCTCTCTCTCTCTCTCTCTCCCTCTCTCTCTGTCCCTCTCTCTGTCTCTCTCTCTCTCTCTCTGTCTCTCTCTCTCTCTCTCTCTCTCTCTGTCTCTCTCCTATATTTTTCATCCCTCTCTCTTTTGTCTCCTTATTCTTTCTTCTTCTCTCTCTTCCATTAAACTTCAGTGTCTTTTTATTAATTTCTTAGTGGCTTGTGAAGCAGAAATCAAATTTAC
>NC_044001.1:2955297-2957797 GCF_902150065.1 Myripristis murdjan | reverse complement strand
ATCAGCATTTCCAAGATTAAAATCATAAATTCATGAGAAAAAGGCACAATTTTATGAGGAAAGAACTCGGAAAAATGTTTTTTCTCATACTTCTCTTTTTTTTTTTATTTTATTCTGCCTCCAAAACCTCCACGTGTTTCCTCTACTGTGAGATTCACGAACAAGGAGATCCTGCTGATCTGAGCCCAGAATCAGCAGATTGTTTTCTTCTTCTTCCTTGGCTTTTAACCAAGCATGAGACGTCGCTCTGTTTTATTTGTTCTATTGTTTATATTCCTTTTTACTGTTTTATTGCTTTTACTGTTTTGTTGTTTTATGATCATTTATGCACATTGATTTTAAATTCCAGCATCAGACCTGGCTCTGTTTTAATTTGTTTGATTGTTTTTATTCTTTCTACTGTTCTTTCTGTTTTGCTGTTTTATTATCATTTGTGTACAGCACTTTGTTTCAGCTGTGGTTGTTTTTAAAGTGCTATATAAATAAAGCTGAGTTGAGTTGAGTTGAATCGGCCCAAGTCACAGCAACGTCTCTTCAGAGTCCAGATGCTGAGGAGGAGATTGGGGTTCTGGGCTCAAATCACCTTTTTTTTTCTCATAATTTGTGAGTTTAGTTCTCATAAATTTGCCACTTAGGTCTCAGAGAAAATCAGAGTTTTTTTCTTGTAAATTTATGAATTTATTCTCGGAAATTGTGGGTCTTTTTTTTTTTTTTTCCCATAATATTTTTTTTTCTCGCTACAGTGGCCCTAATCTGCTGTTGTAGGATAGAGAACAGGAAGTTTCCATTTCAGAGTTTCTCTCTTTCCTCCTGAGTCAAGCTGAGCTGGCTGACCAAACGTAACTGCAGCAGGAAGTGAAGGAAAAGGAAAAGGAGGAGGAAGAGAAGGAGACAGCAGGAGCATCATGAGAGGAGAATGGGAGAATAAAGGAAGAGAGGAGGGCAAGAGGAGGAAAGGATGAAGGGAAGGACGAGACCGAGGAGAGGAAAGGAGGAAGAGAGGAAGAGGAGTAGAGCTGCTACAGTGGGTGTGCCTCCTCTCCTCTCCCCCTCTGAGTGATTTAAATATTGACCTCAGGTTATTACCAGCTTTTTAAATCAAATTACCGAGTGTTGGACTCCTGCCTGATACCTGATAGAGCCAATCAGACGGCTCGTCCCGCTCCTGCAGCTCCGCCACACCGCACTTTACATAAATTAAGATTAAAGTTGGGAGTTTCAGGACTTAGTTACACAGAATCAGGATGGTTTATATCACAGGTTAAAAAAAAAAAAAAAATTCCCTGCCGTGCGATCTTGCAAAGCTGAAGTTCGGCCCACATGTTGCTCTGAGATGATCAAACTGTCCTCGGGATTTAATTTACACATAAAACATCAGTCGCCTGTAGTTTGTTAATCTGTTAGATTACGGGTCGTGGGAATCAATCAAAAGGTGAAAGGTTTGCAGTTTTGACATTAATACTTCAAATTTTTGTTAAAAAAAAAAAAACAGAAATCAGTGTCATTGGGACTTTATATTGTGTCATTTGGACATAATCTACAATTCAAAGTGTTAAATTTGGGAAAGACACCAGTTTAACAGAATATGTGGCACTAAATCCAAAAAAAAGTTGGGCTTCACTCAAAGAATCTGCACAGATGTTTTGGATTGTTTTTGAACAAATCAAAAGGTGAACGTTTGGCAGTTTAACTTTAAAAAGAACTGGGTTAGACTTTCAGCACGTGTGAAATTTCAGATTTAGTTCAGTTTAAGGTGTGCCGTAAATCATTTTGATTAAAAGCTTTGAATTTGAGGACTTAAGAAAACAGAATCACAAAATACATTTTGTACAGTCAGCCTATACAATTTCAAGGTTCACTTATAATAATAATAATAATAATAAAACTTTATTTGTATAGCACCTTTCATACAAGAATTGCAGCTCAAAGTGCTTCACAATAAAAAGCATTAAATAAAACATTAAAAAGAATAAAACACAGCACAGGGTGGAATTAAAAAGGAAAAGGCTAAAAATTGAAATAAAATTTGAAATAAAACAAAAGATGCAAATAAAACAATAAAAGACAACAGTGTGGAATAAAATAGGAGCTAGTTAAAGGCTAGAGTGAAAAGGTGGGTCTTTAATCTTCTTTTAAAGATGTCTAGTGAGCTAATTACATGCAATTTTTTATTTTTTATTTCATTTTATTTATGTATTTATTTATTCATTTGTTTATTTATTGTATCCTTTCAGAGCAAAGGACAGAAAATTCTTTGTGTCATGTAGAGAAATTTTAGATTCAGCACCTGTGCTCTTTTTGAAAAAGGTGCGTCTCATTTGGGAAAAAATGCGAGGACTCTTCTTTAAATAAATGAGCATATTAATGTTAATTTGTCATTTTAAAGGAATCATGTGAAGTTCACACGGTCGGTCAGACTTTCAGAAACTCACAGAACTCTTATGATCGATGCCGTTTTAAATACATTTTAAGCGAGTCTGTGTGTGTGTGTGTGTGTGTG
>NC_044001.1:2922797-2950297 GCF_902150065.1 Myripristis murdjan | reverse complement strand
TTCTGCCGGCTGTAGATCATCAGGCTGCAGACAGCTTTATGGCCAGCAGATTGGCTGTAAGGGCTGCTGATTAGAATGAGAGAGAGAGAGAGAGAGACGGAGAGAGAGAGGGAGAGAGAGAGAGAGAGAATGTCGCAGAATATTCAGGAAGCTGTTTGGAAACGAAGCCCCGGTGTCTGTTAAGGTGAGACCGATACACCGAGCCGATATTTAAATTCACCTTTTATTGGTTCTGTCTCATTTGCCGCCGTGGGAGGAGTCGTGCCGATTCCTCGATTTGGACGCTTGATTGACAGCCGCTCTCTCCTATAACCGTGCAGACGCTTCCTAGCTGCACCTGATTGGACGAGCGCTTCGCTAGTGGGCCGTCCTCTCCCCGGATTTCAAACCTCTGCTCTTCGCGAAACTTTCTTTGCTTTTACGAAAACAGTTTCTGAAAACCTCTGAGGCGGAAGTAAACCCCGAAGCGGCTGAATCTGCCTTCATTTCAGATCGACAACGATTCGTTTAAAAGTTTCTCCGGAGTTTTCCAGAGGCGGCGAGTCGCTCTAGATGCCTGTAATTTGCATAAAGGAGCCTGGACCTCGACTTTATGCAAATGAGGAGTCGCTGACGTGACGGCCCGTCTCTTGAAATGCAATGCAATGCAATGCTGCCAGAATGCACTGCACTGCTGCCTGCATTGACAGTGAATGGGAGGCGTGGATGTGTCTGATCCTGTGGACAGGAACCATCAGTCACTAAAGGACCTTATTTAAAAAAATAAATACTAGTGCAAGGCCCAAACAGGGTCGATGTTTATTGAACACTTTTGACCCGAAGTGGTCGTTCTTTTGATCAAAATGTGTCTCGTGTAAAAATAGTTATCTAAGTATGGACTTGTTCCACTCCAAAAATGTCTTCCTGCAGGCCGACCCTGAATCCTTTCAGATGGTCACATGGAATCAAAAACAACCAGATAACTGATATTTTGCTGAAGAGAAATCTACAGTCATGCGTGTTTTTACTCATACACGAACATCACAGGCACGCAAATCCAACTAGAAATTAAGAAAAAAAAAAAAAAAATCATGTTGAAGCTGCACTTTGAGCGATCCGTCCATGCACCGTGTCCCGCCCAGACTTACATCAGATCAAGACAGTAAGAGTCCTGCTCATGGGCTCTGTAAACCACAAGTCATTTGGTCAAAATATGGCAAAGTATTTCAAACATCAAAATACAAGCAGGGTGACCCCACAGTCATAACGTGGTCCCCTCCCTGCGTGGGACGTCCCACAAGAGCTGAAAACCCGTACGTCCTGTTATTTTAATTGTGGACAGAAATGGCAATTACAGATAATTGCCATTATTTTTATTTACTTTTAAAAGCTATCGGTCAAGGTGAACACAAGTTTCTGAGTGGCTGCATGTGTGAAATTTACATTAAAATCGTGGCCGCTGTGGTTACCCAGAACTTCACTGTAAAACACGGTGACCGTGTAAACAGGACGTTACGGTGCGCTGGTTTGAGAACCGAGAATCTCACGGTCAAGAAATGACCACGACAGAAACAGATCTCTTGTAAACCTGTTTACATGACTGAAGTTTAAATATAACAGTTGTAATATAAACCTGGTATTTACATTAACTCCAGTGTGTTTTCTACATATTATGATGGTTGAAATGAAAGTGATGTACTTCCTCTTGGTCTAGGGTAATTGGATTTTATGGTCTTTTAATCTTGCTATTTATTGCTATTACTGTAATTTATGTCCTAACTTCTTTTTTAGCAGTGCAGAATGTCAGGATTCGTCTTACGAAACTTAGCAAACCCTTATTAAAACAGAAATGGTCGTGCGTTGAGCGCCCTGCTGCATTTTTCAAAACGATGCTGAGAAAGGAGCTTAAGGAAATATTTAGGATGATTTTTGCTGTTTATGCCGCGTGAACATGATTCTCAACAAACAGGGTTTTGTCATCCTCGCGGTTTTTTGAACCCAGCTGGCTTTAGGACCTGCAGGCACCATTAGTCTTTAGCTGTCACAGGAATTGAACTTGCAACCTCTCAGATATGAACAGCCTGTGTAACCAATCTGTTTTTTTTATTTTTATTTTTTTACTGTCCAGACTCGGGCAGGTTCATTCACACCGGAATAAAATTCCAGCCGCCGCCGGTGCTAATTACGATTTCATGACCTCCTCCAGTCAAACAAGTCCGGCCAGGTGAAAGGCGCTCAAGACGGAGACAAAATGGCCGCTGAAAAGATGGCCGCTGTCGGCGAGCGGCGTTCCACGCAGCGAGACGAGACGGGGCGGAGGGTGTTTATTTAGTATTTATTCTGCACTTCATCTCTGCGCCGCTAATCCACTGGCTGCTGAACGCACCACTGACCACGGCATATCGCTAACCTCCGCCTGGATCACAGACAACCGAGAGAGAGAGAGAGTGTGTGTGTGTGTGTGTGAGTGAGTGAGAGAGAGAGAGAGAGAGGATGATGTCTATCCCTTCATCTGAAACCTTGTTAAATATTCATTGACAATTATTCCGCTTTGACCGAGGAGTTAGTTGCTGCTACTGCAGAGAGAGAGAGAGAGCGAGTGTGTGCATGTGTGCATATATATGTGTGTGTGTGTGTGCGTGTGTGTGAGAGAGAGAGAGAGAGACAGGAGAAGAATAGCAGATTGTCTTGGAAATATTATGATAAATCACTTGCATGTAAAATCACTAAATGACCCGCAGACAAACCAAAAACACAGATTGACAGACAGACAGACAGCAGCTTTACAGCGGACTGTTCCTTTACACACACACACACACACACACACACACACACACACTCTCCCTCTGCCCCACCCGGCTCTGAGCCTGATTATAGGTGAGTGTATTAAATATTAAATATCAAATAGCGCCCTTGGTCGTCTGTGAGAGAGAGACAGATCCACTCCGGCCGCCCGTCTGTCTGCTCTCTGCTGTCGAGCTGCAGATGAAAATGTCGGCTAATTACACGGCGTCCAGTCGCTGATCATAACCATCATCATCATCATCATCATCATCATCATCATCATCATCTCACAAACACACCCAACAATTGTAAGAATGTTTCCAGGGAAGAATTCATTTCCACTTTTTTTTTTTTTTTTTTTTTTCTGCTTTTTTGAGCGATATCCTCGTATAACCTATCGTGAATCGCCGTATGCACCTGGGCCGATGATTTTTCTAGCTGATTAATCTGTCCGTTTTGTTGGTTTTTGTTAATCGATTAAGCGTTTAGTGTGCAAGGTGTGAAAAATAGCAACAAACTCTGATGGGAAGTGATCAGAGTCCAACGTCCAAAATGATTTTATTAAGATATGAGCAGAGAAAGAGTCTCAGGCCTGCAGCTGATGGATCCCCTCAGCAGATCCTCCAGGAACAAGGAGATCCTGCTGATCTGAGCCCAGAATCAGCAGATTGTTTTCTCCTGAATCGGCCCAAGTCACAGCAACGTCTCTTCAGAGTCCAGATGCTGAGGAGGAGATTGGGGTTCTGGACTCAGACCAGCAGGATTTCCTTCAGACTGGATCCCAACAGGAGGAGGACAAACTGGTTTTCACTTTTTTTTTTTTTTTGCAAATTTGCGACTTTATAATCTCAGAATTTTTTTTTTCCTCATACATTTGTGAGTTTTTTTCTTGTAAATTTGCCAGTTTAATCTCAGAGAATATCTCAGTTTTTTTTCCTCATACATTTACGACTTTAATCTAAAAAAAAAAAAAAAAAAATTGTGTTTTTTCTCAAAATTTTCCCCCCGGTTCTATATATATATATATTTTTTGTCCCTGTAGCGGCTCTAATCTTCCGTCATATCAATGGGCTTCCTGCAACGTTTTTGTCTTTTTATTCTTATCTTTTTGAGGTCGGCTCGTACGAGTCTTTCCTAAATATTTTGAATTCCATCTGCTCGTAAGTGAGTGTGTGTTCATGAGACTCACATAGTCAACGCCCCAGGAACGATTTTTTTTTTTTTTTTTTGACGAGCCGAGCGGAGGAAAACAGCTGCAGCTAAAGGCTGTCAATCAAACGGGGGTGGGAGGGATGAAAACTGAGCCAGCGTTCTGATTGGATCGCTTGATGTAACTTTAATCTCTGCTTTGACTCGGAAAAGCCCAAAGCTTCGACTTCGGCGTTCCAGCCGCCACCGTCCCAGCTGGACGCCGCCTCGCCTCGCCGACCCCCGCCCCGCCCCGGCCCGGGTCGGCGTCCACGCAGTGAACTGCCGTCTCTCCGGCTAGTTTGTGCTTTTCTTTTCTTTTCTTTCTTTTCTTTTCTTTTTTTTCTATAATTCCAGCCGTAATAACGCCGCAGGAGAAGACCCTCGGGGCCGATGCTGCCGTGTTGTGGCAGCTGCTGCGGCCGTAAACCATTTCTCTGTCAGAAAAACAGAGGAGGAGGAGTCTCCCTCTCTCTCCGTTTTCCTCCTTCATTCTGTCATTCCCTGCTTCCTCTCTTCTCTCATCCCCCTTTTCTTCCTTCTTTTCCCCTCACCTTTTTCCCCTCATTCCTTCCTTCCTCCCCCCATCGTTTGTTTCCCTCCTTCCTCCCTCCCTTTTGTTTTCCTTCCTTTTTCCCTGCAGCCTTCATTTCTCCTTCCTCACTCCTTTCCTTTCTCCTTCCCTTTCTTCTTACCTCCTTTCTGTCCTCTGTCCTGCTTTACCTCCTTACTTCTCCTCCTCCATCCTTTCCTTTCTTCCTCCCACCTTGCCTCCTCTTTCCTTCTTTACCTCTCTCACTTCCTTTCTCCTTTCCCTGCCTCCCTTTCCTCATTTTCCATCCTTCACTCGTCAGCCTCCTTCCCTCCCGTCTCTCCCTCTCTCCACCTCCTTCCTTCCTTCTTTTCTCTCTCTCTCGCTTTCTGTCTCTTCACTTTTTCGATCCAGTAGCCTTCATTTGGACGTGAAGAGGAGGAAGGTCGGGAGAAAGGAAAGAAGGACAGGAGAGGAGAGGTTGAGGTCTTTTCTTCCTTTGTGTCCTCCCTTCATCCTTCCTCCCCTCCTCATTCCTTACATCCTTCCTCCTTTTCTTACCCCCTGCTTTACCTCCTTTCCTCCCTCTTTTTTTTATTTTCTTTATCTTTCTCTTTCCCCTCATCCCTTCCTCTCATTTGTTTTTCCCCTCTATCCATCCTTTTTTCCTTACCTCTCCTCCTAAACTTCCCCTTTCTTACCTTCTTTACTTCCTCATCCCTTGTTTTCTTCTTGCATCATTTCCTCCCATACTTCTCTTCTTCCGTCTCTTTCTTTCTCCCTCTTCTCTCATCCTCCCTTTTGTCTTCCTTGCTTTCTTCTCACCTCTTTTCCTTCATTCCTTCCTCCTTCCTTTCCTTCCTCTTTCCCTCCTTTTCCTACCTCTTACTTCCTTTCCTCGCCATTCTTCATTTCCTTCCTCCCTTCCTTTCGTTTTGCTTCCTTTTTCCCTGCAGCCTTCATTTCTCCTTCCTCACTCCTTCCCCTCCTTCGAACCTGCTTTCCTTCATCCCTCCAGCCGTTTCTCCTTACTTTTTCTCCTTACTCTTCCTCCGTTCTTTCCTTTCTTCCTCCCACCTTGCCCCCTCTTTCCTCCTCGACCTCCCTCACTTCCCTTCTCCTTTCCCTCCCTCCCTCCCTCCCTCTTCCCCCTTTTCTCTCCCCATTTCCTCATTTTCCTTCCTCCCTCCCTTGTCAGCCTCCTTCCCTCCTGTCTCTCCCTCTCTCCACCTCCTTCCTCCTTCTTTCCCTTCTCTCTCTCTCTCTCTCTCTCTCTCTCTCTCTCTCCCTCTCTCTCTCTCTCTCTCCCTCCCTCTCTCTCTCGTCAGTAGGTTGAGGATTGCAGCCGCTGTGTCACGCATTAGTTTTGATTTATGTTCCATCTTTGATATTGAAAATAACTGGAATGGTGTCCTTGAACGGAGCGGGAAGCACGGCGAAGAGAGGGAGAGAGAGGGAGGGAGGGAGAGAGAGAGAGAGAGAGAGAGGGGATTTGGAGGGGTGGGGATGGGGGGGGTTGGAGAGAAAAAGCAGAATAAATAAACTAGAGGGAGATGAAGAGAGAGAAAGGAGTATCTCAGCTGCGTCTAGACGTTTTACATTAAGCCCTCTGTCCACAGACTGTGTGTGTGTGTGTGTGTGTGTGTGTGTGTGTGTGAGTAAAAGAAAGACAAAAAAATGAGGGAAATTATGTGTGTGTGTGTGTGTGCAGCCTTCCCTCACTTTTACTCACTCTGAACATTGTCTCTCCTTGGAGTTTGACCCATAAACACACACACGGATGGACACACACACACACGCGCCCGTCTCCCCTCACGTCACCTGTGCTCAGATCAGATCAGGTATTCAGCTCCACGGCGGCTCATCCATTACTTTCTGTCTCTGTCGCTCGCTGTCAAATTACACTTAATAGCCGAGAATTACACGGAATGGACCTTAATTACCTGTAATTTCCCCCCCCCTCCTCCCCCCCAAATCTTCATCCCCCTCCGCCACCCGCCATGTAAATAAATGGCACATCTAATTTGCTTGTTTTGGAGAGCGCGGCGCGTGATGATGGAGACGCCGAGGCTTCGCGTTCGGCTGCAGGTAATTTGATTTTGGAGAAGCTCGGCTGCATGAACAATGAGGCGCGAGCGGCCGACGCCCCGGGGTCACGGCGGGAGGTACGGGTCACACCTTGATACCTGAGCGGCCGCCGCACCGCCACCGCCGCCGCCGCTGCCGCCGCAACGGAGGAATTGTTTGGAAACGCCGGGAAAAAGAACAGAAACTCCACACAAACAGCATCGCCGACACTTTTATAGCTTTTATTTTCTAAAGAGATAATATCCTCCGCCTTCGCAAATTCAGCTGCTCTCTCTCGCTCTACCTCACACACACACACACACACACACACACACACACACACACATGCACACACACACACAGTATATATACATGCTTGAGTAAATATACACATTTATATTAAAGCAAACACAAGCATGCCACACAAATCTCTGTGCATTTGTTTTCAGGCTTTCCTCTCTTCCTCCTGCACACTCTGAGACACACACACACACACACACACACACACACACACACACACGCGCGCGCGCACGCACGCATGTGGTCGTCACCAGCGTCTCCCTCTCCTGCTGAGTGTGTATTCAGTGAAAGAGTTTCTTGTGAAGTTGTTTCTAAATCATATTTGATTTCATGCATAATTAGTTTGGCCATCAGCAGCCCCCCGGCCACATGCTGGGTGTTTACACACACACACACACACACACACACACACACACACACACACACACACACACACACACACTCTCAATGTAGTCGCTCTTTTTACTTGGTTTCTCTCTTATGGTTGTCTTTTTTGAATGCTTGTGCACACACATGTATAGACACACACACACATACACACACACACACACACACACACACACACTATATGAGCCTGGGTCAGCCAATATGCATTAGAAGAATACCAGAGTTACACACCACTGCTTCACATCAACCACAGCTAATTTACACACACACACACACACACACACACACACACACACACACACACACACACACACACACACACACACACACACACACGTCCATGACACTGCTACTTTGCTAACAAACTCAAAGGTACAATGCAATATTGCTCACCTGTGTGTGTGTGTGTGTGTGTGTGTGTGTGTGTGTGTGTGTGTGTGTGTGTGTGTGTGAAGCCCGCGGGCAGCTTCCAATTTGCCGATAGAGAGAGAGAGAGGAGTCTTCTTTGCTTTGAAGGACTCACTCGCACCCGGATTAAAAACTTAATTATGTTTTAAAATGATATTTTAATTAAATATGGAGGGAAGCAGAAATGGATTGGCAGCAAAATAATTAATCAAACATCAAAAAAAATGAAAGGCGTCTTTCTGCTTCGGCCAGCAGAAAATAAAGTCGGGCGGCCTGTTTAGCTCGGCTGAACATTCATTTAATTCTCTCTCTCTCTCTCTCTCTCTCTCTCTCGCTCTGTTTATCTCTATCTGGCTTTACCTCGCTCTCCTCGCCTCGTCTCTTTACTCCGTCTCTCTTCTCCCTCCGTCTTCGTTTCCTCTCAACACCGTGAGCAAGCACAGATTGTCTCCATTCCCATAATGCATTTCTGCTGATGACACATATACCTAATTAATCCTTTTTTTTTCTTTCTTTTTTTTTTTTTTTTCAAATTAATGATCAGTTTATTTAATGTGATCACTCCACATTTGCGTGGCGCGTTAACGTTAGCAGCTGAGTCATTAACGCACAGACTCAGGCCTCAGCATCGGGCTGCCGGCCTGCCAGTTAACATTCATTACTGATCATTAGAGAGCACAGCCTTTAGCATATTTCATACATTTAATACAAATAAAGCTCCTCTCAAAGCCTGTAGAGAGAGAGAGCTGCTCCACGTCCACTGAAAATCAAAGCGCAGTTCACTGTTCTGTCCACCGGGGGCAGCGCTGAGCACAGGGGCTAAATGCCAGAGGTGGGACCAAGTCTTTGTTTTGCAAGTCACAAGTAAGTCCCAAGTCTTTGCCCTCAAGTCTCAAGTCAAGTCCCAAGTCAAGACTGACAAGTCTCAAGTCAAGTCCCAAGTCCTACAGTTTGAGTTTCAAGTCCTTTCAAGTCCTTTTAACAACAGAGTAATAAACATATCATGTATGCTTTTAAAATCTGTATTTATTTATAAAAACTTTTTTTTTTTTTTTTTATTGCTCCATTCTTATTTTGTTACTGTCTTCTAATTTAGCAAAACACACTACCTGGGAAAACCTTTTTGATCCTGCAGTCATAAAATCAAATTGTAAAGCAGAATCACCGTCTGGTAATGGAATGTAAGTAATGTAAATTAAGTAATGTAAGTAATGTAAATTACTTATCAAACAGACCTAACAATTCAGCTACCAATGAATGAGCAGTAGTATGCATGTGATAACATAGATTGAAAAATAAGACGAAGTGATACCTCTTCTCTGAATAGACAAGCTAAGCCAGTGTGCTGCTGTTAGCCAGTGAAAATACAGCGGAGTGGCAACTCTTCACTTGTTACACAATCTATGTCAGTGCGCTGCTGTAGACTGGAAAGTTTCTCTGCCTTTTGGCTCGTGCGGTGCCGGTGCATTTGCTATTTGCTATGACAGCACACACGAACACAAACACACAGACGCACACATATACACAGAGGGAGATAGAGCGTTCCTTCATAACAACTTTGTGTTTTGGGGAAAGTAGGGAGTCTTTCCAAGTCAAAAGGCTCAAGTCCAAGTGAAGTCACGAGTCCTTGATGTTAAAGTCCAAGTCGAGTTGCAAGTCTCTTTACATTTTGTCAAGTCGAGTCTAAAGTCATCAAATTTATGACTCGAGTCTGACTCGAGTCCAAGTCATGTGACTCGAGTCCACACCTCTGCTAAATGCTATAAACTGATCAGTCCATTTGATTCCAGATATTGATCAGTAACTGGACTCTTACTGTCACTGTTCCACGGCCCCAGTATTTCTAAGGCAGACACGATTATAATCTGAGGTGAAATCCAGATTGAGGCTCTGTGCTGCAGAACCAGAGGAGAACAAACCTTTTGGTTCCTAAACGGTTCCACATTTCCTTCATCTGAGCTCAGAGAAATGTGGATCTTCTGAACCAGCGAGTCTCCATTTTCACCAGTTCACAGTTAAAAAAAAAAAGAAAGAAAAGGAAAATCATTTAGAGAGTTTTTTTTTTTTTTTTTCTGGAAAAGTCCTACTGACCACTGTTTATTTGACTCTGTTTAGCCCCATTTTAGCCTCAGTGTCGCCCCCTGGAGGCGGAACCACATTTTCTTGTATGTGGAAGATTTCCGAATCAGAATCAGAATCAGAATCAGAATGCCCTTTATTGTCATTTTACAATAGTAGAATGAAATTGCAGCAACTCCAATTTCAGTGCAAGACAATATAACAACAACAATAGAAAATATAAAATATATAAAAATATACAAGGTACCAGATTCACAGAATCATAACAGTATAAAAGTAAAAAAAAAAATAAATAAATAAAGTGCGTAGTAGTGAGGAGGAATGTACAGTGTGGAGTACAAATATGAGTGCAGATATAAGATTCCATATATAGACTTGCTCTTATGGCTTTTAACATACTGTTATATAGGTTATAGCATACTGCTTAGATACAAAGGAGCTGAAGCAACTGGACGCTTTATGACTAAATATCTGTTTTTTTTAAGATTATAACAAGATTTAGGCGTATGTATTGTTGAATAGGTTGTATTGCGGTATATGAATGAACCTGAAATACAGTAATCCTCAATTTCAAGGAAAAATGTGAGGGTTTCTAAACTTTTTTGAGATGCAGCTACATCACACCACATCAACATCTGTACACACCACACAGTTGATTTTAACATGTTTATATCATCCTCAGAAATCCTCAAAATCCTTTAATTTTATGCCTAACGCTGGCCTTTTGGCTTGAATGCCATCGCACGATGTCATCAAAACTCATTTGCATGCAGTAAAAAAAGGCAGACTAAAATCACAGGTGTGTGAAGATTTAGAGCTGAAGTAAAATTTCCAAAATAATACACCCTTTTCAGACTGCTTTGTTTCATTAATAATATGCTGCACAATAATATGAAATAAATAAATAAACAAGTTGACTCAGAGAAAAGGGTTTTTGCCACAACAAAATGCAGCTCGGTGGCGGCCAGCTGCAGAGCGGTGAAGTGTCTTTCTGGCTGAGTTCCTGGCTGCGTTTGGCCGCTCGGCACCGTGACTCTGTGGAAAAGAAAAACACTCCAGAATTGAAAATAACCCAAGCCGGGTCATTTCTGACTCAGCCGCTGAGTAAACACACAACCAAACACATGCTGGCTTCCTTCAGTGCGGCACCACGGGTTGGACAAAAAAAAAGTTACAATATGTGACATTTTTATTTCAATAAAAGTCTGGTTGCTGTGGTGCAGCTGCTGCACCACAGCAACCATCCATTCTACACTGGATGGACAGAAGTCCTGGTCCACCTCCACCTTCCACCTGCAGGAGCTTCTCTGACCTCCATCCTGAACCCAGAGGCATCAATATGGAGTTGGTCCTTTGCAGCAGATCAGCTTCAACTCTTCTGGGAGGCTTTCTGCCAGATGTTGGAGTGTCTGTGGGAGTTTCTGCCAGATGTTGGAGTGTCTGTGGGAGTTTGTGCCAGATGTTGGAGTGTCTGTGGGAGTTTCTGCCAGATGTTGGAGTGTCTGTTGGAGTTTGTGCCAGATGTTGGAGTGTCTGTGGGAGTTTCTGCCAGATGTTGGAGTGTCTGTGGGAGTTTTGAGCCTTTGTGAGCTCAGACTCTGATGTTGGACCAGAGGGCCCGGCTCCCAGTCTGCGTTCTAGTTGATCCAAAGGTGTTGGATGGGGTTGAGGTCGGGGCTCTGTGCGGGCCGCTCAACTTCTTCCACCCCAAACTCAGCCGGCCACGCCTTTATGGAGCTGCTCTGTGCACTGGGGCTCAGTCCTGCTGGGACAGGAAAGGGCCTTCCTTCCCCAAACTGGTCCCACAGAGCTGGAAGCAGAGAATTGTCCAAAATGTGTCGGTGAGCTGAAGCGTTCAGATTTCCCTTCAGTGGAGCTGAGGGGCCGAGGCCGAGCCCAGAACCACCAGCCCACAGCGTGACCCCTCCTCCAGCAAACTGCACAGTCAGCACAATGCGCTCAGGCAGGGAACGTTCTCCTGGAGGCAGGGAACGTTCTCCTGGTGTTCCCCAAACCCAGACTCGTCCATCAGACCGCCACATGGAGGAGCCTGATTGGTCGCTCCAGAGTCCGGCGGCGGCGTGCTTTACACCGCTCCGTCCGCCGTTCGGCGTCGTGCTCGGTGATGTGACTTGTGTCCATGTAGAGTCTAATCATCTGGTCGCTCTGCACAGGAACTGATATGTTTTATGTTTGTGGTTTATTGGAAATAAACAGAAGAAGCATAACTGTTACTTCAACATTCATTAATTTAGCATTAAGACAGCAATTTATTTATGATTAATCCTATAATACTATTATGGCCAGGCAGTGTATGAATATACTGATGTTGAGATATGACACGAAATATCATGTGGGATTCTGTATACTGTAATATTGAGATTTGACATCTTTCTTGTCTTTTTCCTGCTTTGAAAAGCTGTATCACAGTATAATTTCCCCTCAGGGATCAATAAAGTATTTCTGATTTCTGATTTCTGATTCTGAACAGGATCTAGTTTTCTGAACCACCACCTGCTTGGTCATCGCATCCACGTGACTTAGTTTTGTTGTTGTTTATCAAAAATCTCTCGTGTAATTTTCTCATTAAAGCAGCAACACATTATTATTACAGTATTTGGTATGATATTTGTTTTTTTCCCATATCATCCAGTGCTAAATGCTATTTTAATTTAAAAAAAAAAAAAAAAAAAGCTATAGCCAAAGCTAAATTCTCCATTTCATCCCCCTATTTTTTTTTTTTTTTTTAATATATAAATTTTGAATTTTTTGGCTTGAATTTAATCATAATCTGTGTAATCAATCAGTAACAGGAAATAATTATTCATGGAGATTTTTAAGGTGATTTTTTTTGTCTTTAATTTAGTCTTGTTTTTTCTTTACCTGATGCACTTTGTGTTCAATAAAAAAAAAAAAAAAAAAAAAAACATAAGTAAAAACTATTTTTTAGGCAGCACGAGCAGCGATGGCCGCCGTGACTGAAGAGACAGAAAAGGAAAGAGAGACACAAAAATAAATCAAATCGTAAAAAATCCAAGCCCCGCCCACATTGCGTGATTGACAGGTGGTCTCTTGGAAGCGATGAGCGGTTGACTACCAAAAAAAAAAAAAAAATCTATAAAATTAAATAAAATAAGATCAAAGAGAAACTGAGGGATTAACGTGTGAATTCATAAGTTTCAGTTTTTGGATTCACATTTTCCTCCGGTGAAAAGTTTCTCCTCCTCCTCTCTCTCTCTCTCTCTTTCTCTCTCTCTCTCTCTCTCTCTCTCTCTCTCACACCTCTCTGCGGCTGATGGAGAGATGGATGGACAGACGGATGGAGAGGATAGAGGGATGGGTGGAGGAGAGGCGCGAGAGGCAGATGATAGAGGCAATCAATATTTCTAGCATTCTAATTAAAGCCTCTCGGTGGAATAAATCCATGTAATTATCAGTAAATGAAATACAAGGTCACTCCACCTGACGGAGGGAGGGAAGGAAGGAGGACGAACGACAAGAGTGCAGCTGTTTGTTGGATATACAGCCAACAGGGAATTTTAACTTTCCATTTTTTTAGAGTTTGATAGGCCCCTAACACACACACACACACACACACACACACACGCTCAGTAACCCACACATGCACACAGAGAAACTCAACTATGCAAAGACACACACACACATTAAGATATTTAAAAAATAAAAACAAAATGTGTACACAGAGGAAAACATACACACAAATACATGCACGCATTCACACCGATACATACTCACAATGTGCACACTCACACACACACACACACACACACACACACACAGAGGGCTACACAAACATGATTCTGGAGAAAATGTGTGTGCCAACACGTGCATCCGTGCAACTGCGTCTGTGCATTTATATTTTTAAGTGTGCAGTTGAGTGTGTGTGTGTGTGTGTGTGTGTGTGTGTGTGTGTGTGTGTGTGTGTGTGTGTGTGTGTGTGCATTGACAGTGTGAGTGAATTGGAGGATAATATGATTTTTTTTTTAAATAGCTCTCATAAATATAGTTTCATACAAGATAAATGAAAATTAAAAGAAAATACTTTTAATGGCAAAGTTAAAAACACACACACACACACACACACACACACACACACACACACACACACACATGAAGTGAATCATACAAAATAAAGCGTAAATGCAGCAAATTAAAAGGTTCAAATAAAACTGAATATAGAAAATAAAATGCAAGAAAAGTAAGGAGGAAAGAGGAAATTGACCAAAAACATTTAGATAGATAGATAGATAGATAGATAGATAGATTGATAGATAGATAGATAGATAGATACTTTATTCATCCCGCAGGAAATTCGCAGTTTTTCAGCAGTATCCACAGATTACAGATTAAATAAATCAATAAAAAAATAAATAAAGAAATAAAAATAAATAAAGAAAGAATAAGATCTAAGTACAACCCAGTGTGCAAAAAGCAATGTGCAACAACAAAAAAAAAAAACAGAAAAAAACGTGTACATGGGTGTATTTAAACTATTAACAGTAAAATCTAACATGTGTCTGCCTCCTGCTGTAAAATACATCACACACACACACACACACACACACACACACACACACACACACTAATGGCAATAATCAGAGTATGTTTCACCTGCTCTTCAGTATTTAGAGGCTGCAGACGTGAAGATGAAGATAAACACTAAATAAATGACAAAACAGCTGGAGCTGCTCTCTCTCTCTCTCTCTCTCTCTCTCTCTCTCTTTCTCTCCGCCTCTTTCTCCCTCTCTTCCCTCTCTCCTCTCCCTAACATTTACTAATTTACCGTCCTTTGTGATTCTCTTTGAAATCCTTCCCTTCTTTCATCTCTGCCATGAAAACAACATTCGGTTCAGTTCGGTTCACCTCATCGGCTCTTTATCGGCTCCAAAGCGGAGAACAGCGTCGCCAGAAGCATCGAGGCCGACGTCGTGATGCGCGCCGGCGTGCGTCCGACACACGTCGACCTGTTCGATGCTGCTGAAGGGTTTTTATTTATTCATTTATTTATTTATTTTTGAGTCTTAACTGCTGCAGAACACTGTCGGTCCCATGCAGGTTTCAGCCACTAGGGGTGCTAACGAGCGAGTGAGCGAGTGTTCAAAACTCAGAAACCCCATTTTACCGGCGTTGTTTCTCTCTGTCTCGCCTCACCTCGCTCTCCTCGCTGAAAGCTGCACACGTCCGGTGTCGATCGCCCGACCTCGGCCTCTTTCACGGCTCAAAAGTATTTCCTGGTTTGCTCACCTTTTCATGCAGGTGCTCAGTTTGATGTAACTGCACAACATCAGAATATCCCCACAACACGTTTTTTTTAATTGACGCTTCGACCTTCTTCTCAGTAACTCTCTGAAGGTCACTGGACTGAAATGTCAATTTAAAAAAAAATAATAATAATAACAAATTTAATGCAGCAATGTTGCGGTGATTATTCTGTTATTTTTCAATGTGATATTTTATTTTAAAAAACTGTTTAGTGACCGGATGAAACAGACAGTTACTCTTCTGAGCTTTGCACCGCTTGTTTGTTGTGCTTGTGTTAGTTTTCACCGTAAAACGAGGTTTGAAGATGTGTCAGCTGATCCTGATACGAACGTGTTTTTTCTGAGCAGAGAGATTTTAGTAGTTTTACAGCGTCGCTCTCATGCTAATCAGGGAATTTAGCAGATAAATAAACACAGCAGGCGCAACGTGACACAGAATTCATAGTGAAATGCACTGGCTGCCACTAGATGTCACTGAAGAGGCCGTGTTAATGTTCCTTTGACACACACACACACACACAACACACACACACACACACACACACACACACACACCTGGCCTGTATGATCTGAAAATCGAAGCTGTGATTGGCTGATGGCGTGTCGCACGTCGATGCCGCTGCCGTCTTTACTGTTTTCCCATCGCGCAGAAGAAGAAGAGAGGGAGAGAGAGAGAGAGAGAGACGGGTGTGAGGTTGTCGGTTCAAATCCTGCATGAGCTTGAAGTGGTGGGAGGAAGAAAAAAACACACCTTTTGCAGATCTTTCCTCTGCAAACAAACATGACGTGATTCTCAGAGGAGAAATAAGAACGATAGATAGAATGATAGATAGATAGATAGACAGATAGAACGATAGAAACACAGTAGAATGGAAAGTGTTCAGTCTGACCTTGTCTCTGTCATTCACCAGCCCAGCCAATCAGAGAGCAGCTTCACCTGCATATGCTGCTGTGTCTTTAACAAATAAATACACTCTCTCTCTCTCGCTCTCTCGCTCGCTCGCTCTCTCTCTCTCTCTCTCTCTCTCTCTCTCTCCATCAGGGTGTGACAGTAGCTCCATATTGCTGTCTCTTATTTAAAACAGAGGTGTGTGTGTGTGTGTGTGTGTGTGTGTGTGTGTGTGAAGAGAGAGAGCGAGGGGGGCTTATTGATTTCTTGGGTGATCATCATTTTCTCTCTGCTCTGTCTGGGCTGGTTGAGGGTTTTTCTTAATAGTGTTTTAGGTCTGCATCACTAGAGCATGCTGGGAGATCAGCTAATTTAGCACAGACACGTGTCAGGGACCTGTGTGTGCGTGTGTGTGTGTGTGTGTGTGTGTGTGTGTCAGGCGCGGTGTGTTTAAGATGCTAAACTGCTGCTGACTTCATCAATAAAAAAGTCAACAACTGTTTGCAGTGAGAACCTGTTTGTCACTGCCGGGGAACGTGAATGAGAAGCAGCTGCCGTCAAGGTGCCCTTGAGCAAGGCGACGTGTTTGAACCTACAGCTGCTCTGCTGTAGCGATCAGCCGGCCAGGACTATCTGACTGAACCGATCAGACCTGGATCAACTCATCACTGATCCACGTGACCGACGGAGGCACGACTTCCAAACACGCGATTTTACCGTGGAAGGTCCGTCAAGTACCGATGTTTCACACCCCGCGGCCAGCAGGGGGCGCCGTAGTGCACGTGGCATATCACAGTAAACAACATCACGGGCCAGAGAGGACCTGGTGAACCTTTGAGGCTGTTCAAGGTGCACTGCAAAAATGCAAAATCTTACCAAGATTATTTGTCTTATTTCAAGTCAAAAATGTCTTATTTCTAGTCAAAATATCTCATTACACTTAAAATAAGACATGGTCACCTCAGAAGTAACTTGTTTTTAGACAGTTGTCTCTTGTTTCAAGTGAAAATTCACTTGAAACAGTGAAAATTTGCTTGTTTCATTGGCAAAATTCGCCAGTGGAAAAAGTGAAAATTTACTTGAAATAAGTGAAAATTAGCTAAAAACAAGAAACAAATTTCGCCAATGAAACAAGCAAATTTTCACTTGAAATAAGAGACAATTGTCTAAAAACAAGTTACTTCTGAGGTGATCATGTCTTATTTTAAGTGTAATGAGATATTTTGACTAGTAATAAGACATTTTTGACTTGAAATAAGACAAATAATCTTGGTAAGATGTTGAGTTTTTGCAGTGTGCAGGATGTGGTGATGTGCTTGCTGAGGTGTGAGCGTGGCGTTACAGAGCGCCGGGGTTCACGAGCGTCTCCGATCAACAGCGTCACTCCACCGCAGAGACTCCACCTCCGAAAGCAGCCAATCACAGCTCGTCATCGAGTCGGCGTACAGAGTTTGAGACTAGTCTTGGTCTTATAAAACATGAAGCATAAATACTAAGACTTGACTTGAGGCTGTGGAGCAGCAGCCAGTTGCAGACGTTGAATCCAGTTCAGTCCTGCAGCTTTGGGCCAGTGGCTGCAAATGTACCAGTGTTCAGTTACAGTTGTCCCTCGCTGTAAGGCGGTTCAGCTTTCACGGCCTCACAGTTTCGTGGATTTTTTTTTAGTGCAATTTTGCATGCTTTTTTTTTTTTTTTTTTTTTTTTTACAGCGCATTGTGTTCTACATCCTGATTGGCTAAGGGACTGTAGACCATTGTCAATCAATCTCCTCCGTGCCGTGTCTCCTGTACAGTACAGAATGCGTTCATTCTATAATACTGGACTTATTTTTCTACGAAGGTTTGAACTTTGAGAGTTTAAACAAGAGAGAAAAGTGAGAAAATGTTAATGCCTGTCTGAGAAAAGTGTATAAAGTGTGTAGTGAGGGGTTTTACAGCCTTAAAACATCTAGAATAATTGTAAAAAATAAAGCTGACTACTTCGCGGATTTCGCCTATTGCGGGTTATTTTTAGAACGTAACTATTCCTATTTGAGAAGAGAAATACAAAGTTTTACTAAGATATATTGATATTTGGGCATATAATCATTAGAGATGGGAGAAAAAAATCTATTTTTAGATGCATCGCGATGCAGACGTGGGGCGAGCCGGCATCGATGCATTAATGTGAATAATCGATGCTTATAAAATGATTTCAAAAAACACGGAACTGAAGCATAAGCTAGCTGGGCAATTACAGACGCACACAAGAGAAAACAATCACGTGAAGAAGTGAAGCTGAACGAGCTGACAGAAACATCAAACCGACTCCCTCTGCATTAACAGCAAGCGTTTGGAAACATTTTGGATTTTCTGAAGAGGAAGGGACAAAAGAGCTGGATAAGAGCCAGACAAGTTATGTCACACAACACTGAAATATTTTGGCCACATGAAATTACAGTAAATAACAGTAAATTAATTATTTAGCGTTCTTTTTAATCATGATTCACCAGAAATACACTTTGTTTTAGTTGCCACACAGTAAAAACACAAATTGTCTGAAAAATTATGCAAAAAATGATTCAATGACAAACACAAAATATACAGGAGATGCATCGATAATCGGTTTATAATCGCATCGTTGCCCTCATAATTGTAATCGAATCGCAAGGTGGTCAAAGATTCCCAGCTCTGATAATCGTTACTTTATCACCTGAGGTAGGAAGAAGCTGCCAGACTCAGCAGGTTCCACTGTTTGATGCTGAAGTTCGTCTGAGCTCCAGTCCAGCGAGCGTCACATGTTAAAGATGAGCGGCGTCGCTGAGAAAAAAAAAAGATCCATCTCACCTTTACAGCCCGGCTGCAGGAGGATGTTATTCACCTGCAGGCTGAAGAATAAACGCTGAGTTCATGTGGACTTCCTGAAGCAGCTGCGACGTCACAGAAAGGGTTAATGACACGCCCACGGAGGTAATATTAGCCCTACCGACTGTCTGTTCCTGCAGAAATTATGGAAATCGTGTTTACTTGTTGATTTTGTGTCCCTCAAAATCACCAAAGACGAAGAAGAAGAAGAAAAAAACACGTGCCTGACCTGAACGCCTCTCCCAGCAGTTTGTGACTCTTTGATGAATATTACATCAGCGTTGTCCCGTGAAAAGCTTTTAGCGCGGACGTTGGTGGTTTTCACGTTTTCATTTAGATTTGAGGACGTTCTGAGAAATCTGAGAAAGCCTCGCGAGCCGCCGACGTCCTTTGAGCCGCCGTCGCGTAACGAGAAACGCCTCGTCATCGAGCTGAAATCAAGGCTCTGTTTTTTTTTTTTTAAGCTCCTGAACAGTCGGCACACACACACACACACACACACACCCACACACACACACAGAGCAGCAGCAGTGTGAGGACCCGGGAACGAATCCGCCGGCCTCAGATGAAGATGTTTTGGCGCTGGGGGCAGGTGTTACAGCGGCAGCCATTAATATCAGCTAATTAACATTAGCCACTATTCTAATTAACATGCAAACTAATTAGAAAATAATTAAACGACATTACAAAAAAAGAGCGATCTTAATGAGGGCGAGAGATGGGGTTGAGACAGGGGAACGTGTCGGGGATCACTTTACATTTTCAAAAAATATAAACGGCAAAAAACAACAACAACAACAACAACAACAACAACAAAAAAAAACACATCACCAAATGTCACTGAAACCACGGTCCTTGGAGGGTTTGTCAGCATGTTTTTTTTTCTATTTTTATTTTTTATTCAAGCTTCATTTTACCAGACTGAGAATGAGTCCTGGTCGAGGATGATTCATGAAGACAGACGTGAAACCAAACAGAAAAACTTGAGCTAAGCTACATTTACTGTTTTGTTGTTTTATGATCATTTATGCACATTGATTTTAAATTCCAGCATCAGACCTGGCTCTGTTTTAATTTGTTTGATTGTTTTTATTCTTCTTTTCTTTCTGTTTTGCTGTTTTATTTTCATTTTTGTACAGCACTTTGTTTCAGCTGTGGTTGTTTTTAAAGTGCTATATGAATAAAGCTGAGTTGAGAGAAACATTAAAACAGTTCACACGGAAAAAATTGAGAAAACTCAGAGAAAAGCAGTTTCAGTGAAACTTACTGCACTGGATTATTGATTTTTTAATTTTGAGTGTTAAAGAAAATCATCTCCAGCTGTGCCAATTTAGTGTCTTTTGTTCAGATAATCTCTTAGTTTAGTTTAGTGAGGTTGTCTTAGTTTATGTGTTTAGGCCGACTTTGAACATGAAACTTAAAAAAGTTAGTTGTAGCAATTACTTTAATTAATTAAAGTTTTTCTTTTTTTTTATTATTTGTCATTGTATTGTTTTGTTTTCTGTTTATTGGTTTTGTTTCTGTGTTTTCTGTATATTGTTGAGTCCATGTTTGTTTATATGACCCCCTTGAAAACGAGATGATGCATCTCAAGGGGTTTATCCAAATAAATACATTTCAAACTAATGCAGCTTTCCGTACCATTAAATATTTTTTTGTTCAGTTTGGTTAAAAATCAAATTATGGCCAGCAATTTTAAGTTTTTGTTTTTACAGCGTTTGCATGACATTTAAACTCTTTTAGGAGAATTTGTTTCTGATGCAAGATATTTGACCAAAAAAAGGTTAAATGTGGTTTGGGAGGTGGTTTGTTGAAAATCTTGTATTTTTACGTTTCAGGATATAAAAAAAAAAAAAAAACAAAAAAAACAAAACTTTTTTCCCTGCAGGATCTTAAAGGTTCTCATGAGAACTTTTTAAATCTGTCACTGAAAATCAGCTGTTTTGTTGTGAGCCTCGATTTAATCACCTCTCAAATAAAGGTTTTACAGAACACGTGTGTGTGTGTGTGTGTGTGTGTGTGTGTGTGTGTGTGTGTGTGTGTCGGGGAGGAGGCTGTAAACACCTGTAAACTCCCATGATGCATAGCGTGCGAGGCCATTTCTCTTGACGGGCGGTTAGAAAGTAGATTTTAACAGAGTCTCTCCTCACACACACACACACACACACACACACACACACACACACACACACACACACACACACACTCCTCTCTCTCCTGGTTTCATTCCTTTGGTGTGCTGGTCAGCCAGGGAAACGTGTGTGTGTGTGTGTGTGTGTGTGTGTGTGTGTGGTTAAGTAACTGCAGCTCTCCAGCTGTTTTCAATGAGAGCTCTGTCCCTTTAGAAATCCCTCGCTCCTCTTCCTCCTCCTGTCCTCATTCCTCCTTTATCCCTCATCCATCCATCCATCTCTCTCTCTCTCTCTCTCTCTCTCTCTCTCTATCTGTCCATCTGTATTTGTCTTTATCTGTCTATATTCCACTTCATCCATTTAAAATGCCTGTTTTCTCTTTCTCTTCTTTTCTTTGTCCTGAGAAAACAGATGGAGAGAAAAGAAATGAAAAGAGATGGAGGGAGAGATGGGATGCAGGGGGAGGGGGAGGAGGAGGGGGGGTGTAAGGATGAAGAGGAGGAGGAGGAGGAGGAGTGGAAGTGATGCTGTTTAGATGACTTTAGGTTCAGATGAAATTCTCATTGGAAACATCTGGACAACACAAGCAGCCTGCGGACATCACAGCACACACACACACACACACACACACACACACACACACACACACACACACACACACACAGAAAGCCTGGATGTCCTCTGCAGGAATGTTAATTGCACCTCTCTCTCTCTCTCTCTGAGCTCAGATTGTATGAACTTCATTTGAATTTGTGTCTCTGCTCCTCCTGATTTTTTGTTTTGTTTTGTTTTTGTTTGTTTATTTGTTTTGTTTTTTGATCAGATGTTTTTTTACAGTGAAGGCCTGATGACACTCGGTCTGTGAAGCGCTGAGTGAGTTTTTATTCCCAGAATCCCAGCATCCAACATGGACGCTGAGCTGTGGATACACCTGGTCTCCGACACCTGCAGTAGATTACAGATTACACACACACACACACACACACACACACACACACACTGGAGATTGTAAACCGTGCAGAGATCTTATATCAGAAATTATACAGATTATACACAACAGACGGAGTGTAGGTTTTAACTTATTAACAGATTACAGATTCTGTGTAATTGTGAACCCTGGATTAGAGACAGATTATAGATGGATTGCTCACAGATTAGATGCAAAGTAGATTTTTTTATTGTATTTTTTGCAGATTTTGCCTTTTTTCCTGTTCTGTCTGTAACTAAATGTTCTGCCTCTGTCTTTCTTTTTTATCGCAGTTTTGTAATTATAGAGCTGCAGCTGAGTGTGTGTGTGTGTGTGTGTGTGTGTGTGTGTGTGTGTGTGTTTTACTGGCAGTGTTTAGTCTACCTTTAAAGATGAAAGCGAAACAAACGACGGCTTCACACACATCAAACTTGTATCGTAGTATTGACATGGAGCTGTATGTGTGTGTGTGTGTGTGTGTGTGTGTGTGTGTGTGTGTTTATCTGTTCATCCGTGTCAGTATGCATGTCCGTAATCATGTGTGAGCGTGTGTGTGTGTGTGTGTGTGTGTGTGTGTGCGCTGTATATATTCATCCATCCAGCAGTGTGTGTTTGCTTGTTTGTTACTCAGTATGTATAGCAGTGTGTCTGTATATCAGTCTGTGTGTGTGTGTGTGTGTGTGTGTGTGTGTGTGTGTGTGTGTGTGTGTGCGAGAGCCAGGATCCAGCCATCTCATATCCATTATTGATCCCATGTCATTACCTGCCGCTGCGCTCTATCAAGACAAAAACACACTGTTATTGGAATATCTCACCTCACATAGATTCATATTGACCTGCTGCACGGCCGCACACACACACACACACACACACACACACACACACACTCCTCAAATCTGCATTACATCTGCATCCACAACAGAAAATAGTCCCGTCGGCCGCCTCGGTGTCGGCGTCTAATTCCTGGTTGTCTTTGGAGTTTTTTGTCCTCAGAGACGTGAATCGACTCTGAAAGACATTTTATTTTGAAAATCACTGCAGATCTATGTCATTATGTTGTAATTAGAGCCTCATGACATGAAGCTCTGCAGTGTTGTTACTTAACAAAGACGGAGCTGTGAAAGACTTTCCATCGAGTCTCAAGTCTGATCTGAACGAGTCGAAGCGGCGTGGGCCTTCGGTTCGGAGTGTTTCCGGGTGTTTCCTGTTGCCATGGCAGCATCTCGTCACGGTCAGCTGATGTGACGGCGTCAGGAGAAATGACGCTCTGAGGCGAACGGACACGTGTTCTGTTCTCACAAGAAAATGGAATAAAAAAGAACTGTGACAGTAACTTTGTGGCTCCTGATTTTCATAAAAAAAAATAAAACTAAAACAAAAAAAACGGGTTAGTTTTTTCCAGGTGAGTCGACTCACCTGGCAGGTTGTGATTCAGTAACTTTATGAACAGCATCACAGCTCATCAGGATTCACTTTGCTCCCGTCTGGTGGGCTGAAGTTTAGCTTTCGCCTGAGAGAGGCTTCCCATCATTTCTACAATCATTTTTTAATAAAGTTATTAAAACAGACTCTCCTGCCGACGCTGTGACGTCAGTGAACGCTACAGTTGTTACCATGGCAACGGTAGCCACCGGGAAACACTCAGTGAACCGAAGGCCCACATATTTTTTTTTATTTTGTTTGTTTGTTTTGTTTTTTTGACAGAACAGCACAAAACTTTCAAAACAGACTATCAGAGGCAGCAAAATAATATTTACATATAGATGCAGTTAAATATAAATTAAAAATATATGTTCTCTATACATTATATATGTACAGTGTATCATAAATAAGTGTATATGAATGACGCATTATTATAAGTGTAATTTAAACAAAATATAGATTTAGATGTATTGCACACGTGAAATAAACATGCATATAAATATGAATTGATGTAACATCAGTGATAAATATTAGTACAACATAAATATGTATTCTAAACATTTGTACATATAAACATCAGTAGGATGGTTTCCATCCCCCTGTTTTTATTTGCATTTTCAGTTTTCGGTTTTAAAAACCCAAAATAAAACACTGATAATTCACAAAGCTCCAAATATCGCAAAACAAATAAATAAATAAATAAAATGTTTTTATGCTTGAGGGAGGTGGAGAAGTTGGTGTATCAATAACAGGAAAATGTGAATAAGTTGCCATGGAAACAGGTTTAGTGCATCATCAGATTCGAGTGAAGACGCTGGAAAAACATAAAACATTTAGCCGTAAAAACGCAGTCAGTGAGAACATCAGCATCACATCAGAAAATGTAGATGGAAACGGCAAAATTTTAAAATTAAAAATAAAAAAAAAAAACGTTTGTTTTTATGCTCGCTCGAGGTTTTTGTTGTTGTTGTTGTTTTATTTCCGTGTCGGTGACGTGAAGGAACGCAGGACCAGGAGAATGTTATGGACCTGAAGTACAACTGATGCCTCTTTCCTGCGCTGATATTGTGATTGGCAGCTGCATATCAGTCTAATTGGTTTGGTGATTGATTTGTTAATTGATCTGTTAATTGATATATGAGCTGATGTCTTCTTTTAATAAGACATCAGCAGCAGACGGTGTTTGGATCAGCGGTGTGTTTACATGCTGCTGCTGCTGCTCAGCTCTCAGTCCTCACACCGCTGTTTGATTGGCAGTTATAGCCCTAGGAAAACCCCAGGAGACACACACACACACACACACACACTCTAACACGCTTGGATTCGTGCGCACACACATGACTGCATGCAGGCGCACACAGCGGTAGCAAAGAAACACACAATTGCAGGCACATGCACACATTTGCTCTTGAAACACACAGATACACACACAAAGAAAGAAGTGTGTGTACTGATGAGTCCACACACACACACACACACACACACACACACACTCACCACCAGGGACATGTGCTTGTGAGGGTTTCCAGGGATGCTGGGTAAATTGGCCCTGACATGTAAACAAAAAGGCCCAAAATGACTTGATTCAGCACATCGGAGTGTACACACACACACACACACACACGGACATGGACATATAACCACACACATACACATCTGTGTGTGTGTGTGTCTTGGGATGCTCTATGTATTCATCAAAAGAGGCAGATTCCTATTGATTCCTGTGTCTATTAGCAGCGTTAAAGAGAAGTCTGGAACACTGATCCCAACCATTCCCTTTGAAATCACACACACACGCACACACACACACACACACACACACACACACACACAAGCTCTTAAAGCATATTATATTTTCTAAGTGCCCGACAAACCAGCCGATGGTCGGCGGTCGTCCCCCGGCTCGCCTGTAGCGGCCATCAGCCCCAGTTTCCTGCTCTGTCTGCGCCTGTTTCGCTGGTCTCTGATTGGCTGTTCCGCCTCAGCGAATCAGAGCGCAGGAAGACAAATCCCGCTAGCTAAGCAGGAGGAGCTAGCTGTGGTTAGGGGCGCCCATTTCCTGAAATGGAAATAAGGGACACCAACGCTGGTTTGCTCGGTTGTTTCAGTTTATTTATTTCTTTATTTTATTTTATTTTATATGAACGACATATTGACTGGCGATTGGCTTAATTTCTTTCAAAAAACGTGGGAAAAAAGCAATGAGCAGCTTTGAAAATTTGCAATAAATTGGTAAAAAGTTACAAGAAAATGACCTGGAAATTAGGGGGAAAAGTGAGAGAATATATTTAGAAATTTATATATAAAAAAAAAGGAAAATATCTACAAAATTACACTTACAACCATGAATAGATATTTAAACTGTTATTTTACTTCTCAGGGTTAAATATGATGCCCTCTCCCTTTTTATAGTAGAAAATAACATATCGTGGTTGTTATGCCATAACCGTCTTTTTAGTCTGACCTGTGTGTGTGTGTGTGTGTGTGTGTGTGTGTGTGTGTGATAGAATCCACTGAACTATGTACAAACTTTATGTTAGGATGTTTGTTGTTTTTGACGCGTTATAAAAATCAAAAATCACTTGAAATTATGTTTGAACCAACTACATGCTGAAGTGTGTGTGCCCATGCACCCACCGTGTGTTTGTCGCTACATGTCACACACGTCATGTCCACAGTGTGTGTGTGTGTGTGTGTGTGTGTGTGTCAGATGTAGGCCTACATTATTACTTTTGCTTCCAATATACTTTGATCTTTTTACGCTTCTGTAGACAGACGGGAATTATGAACAAGATATTATTACACACACACACACACACACACACACAAACACACGAAAACACACACAAACAGATGGAGCCATGAGTCTAGTTTGAAGAGAAATAATTTCTGACAGAAATCCTTGAAGATCCTTCAGACTGGGAAGCAGACCAAGTCATCACTGTGTGTGTGTGTGTGTGTGTGTGTGTGTGTGTGTGTGTGTGTGTGTGTGTGTGTGTGTGTGTGTGTGTGTGTGTGATGTTTTGTATGGACATTGCGTTCCAGTTCTCTGTGTCCTCAAGGCGTCCGGGAGAAATTGCTTCAGTGTGTGTGTTTGTGTGTGTGTGTGTGTGTGTGTGTGTGTGTGTGTGTGTGTGTCAGCTGTTAGGAGTGGAAAAGCCAATTACAACCATAAGATTGTGTTCACATGTTCACAGCAAAGGAAATAACCAACTGAATGAAGAACAAGTTGAAAAACCAAACAGTCACTGAGTAAGTGACTGACAAACTAACTCCCTCATTAACTGACTGGCTGATTAACTCTCTGCAGCACCGACTCACCGACAGACTGACTCGGTAACTCAGCACCTTGGTGTGTGACTGACTGACTACCTGGCTGACTCATTAACTCACAGTCTGACTGGATTATGGACCTCACTAATTAATTAATTGACTAACTAACAAAATGACTTAATAACTTAATAACTCACCAGCTCAGTGTGTCACTTACTGTCTGTGTGACTAACTCACTGAGTGACTGATTGCCTTGCTGACTCATTCACTCAGTCTGACTGACTCACTAACCCACTGGTTTCACTAACTCAACAATTAACTGACTGGCTGATTAACTCTCTGACCTGTTAACTCACATAGTGACTGACTCATTGACTGACGAACAAACTGACTCAATAATTCACCAGCTCGGTGTGTGTGTGTGTGTGACTGACTGACTGACTACCTGATTTCCCAGTAAAATATTTCTGACTGATCCTGATGCCTCGTTGACTCACAAACTCACCGTCTGACTGCTTCACTGATTAATGAACTAATTTACTGACTGATTAACTCTCTGACCTGCTAACTCACATAATGTCTGACTCACTCACTGACTAATTTGTGGGGTAACTAAATAACTAATTATTAAACTAATTAACCAGCTCAACGTCATCCCGTTTGAAAGTGTCCTGACAGCACGAGTTGAATGACTTGGGCCTTTGGTTTATGGCACATCAGAGTATTTCCAGGTGTTTCCCGTTGCCAAGGCGACAGCTGTCCACCTTCAGATGAATTGTGAAAATCACCTTGTGGCTCTTGATTTTGGTTCAAATAAGAAAACAAGTTGGTTTAGCTGCACCTGGTAGATTATTTTTTGCAACAAATCAGTAACTTGGTTAAAACAGTACAGCTGTCCCTCGCTGTAACGCGGTTCACCTTTCGTGGCCTCGCAGTTTCGCGGATTTTTTAGTGCAATTTTGCATGCT